>NW_012122376.1:969063-1008712 GCF_000951035.1 Colobus angolensis palliatus | reverse complement strand
AGGCAGGTGGATCACTTGAGGTCAGGAGTTCGAGACAGCCTTGCCAAATATGGTCAAACCTTGAAAAAAAAAAAAAAAAAAAAACTAGTCTGGCATGGTGGTGCATAACTGTAGTCCCAGCAACTCAACAGGCTGAGGCAGGAGGATGGCTCAAGGCCAGAAGATTGAGGCTGCAGTGATCAAATCACCACACTCCATACTGAGCAACACAGTAAGAACCTGTCAAGCAAAAAAGAAAAACTACTTGTGAGATGATTGATAGAAGTAGATATTTAGCAGTATGTTTAATGAGTTATTTAGAGAAAAGAGTATCAAAATAATTCAGTTACATTTTAAATAAAAGAAAAATTATTTCAAAAAACAAGAAGAGTGGAGATCATAACAGTAAGAATAAACTAATAAAATAAAAAACAGGCCTGGTGCGGTGGCTCATGCCTGTAATCCCAGCACTTTGGGAGGCTGAGGCAGGCAGATCACCTGAGGTCAGGAGTTCAAGATCAGCCTAGCCAACATGGCAAAACCCTATCTTTACTAAAAAATAAATAAAAAATAAAAAATAAAATAGCCGGGTGCAGTGGCTCACACCTGTAATCCCAGCTACTCAGGAGGATGAGGCAGGAGAAATGCTTGAACCCAGAAGACAGAGATTGCGGTGAGCCAAGATCGTGCCATTATACTCCAGCCTGGGTGACAGAGCAAGACTCTGTTTTAAAAAAAAAAAAAAAGGAAAAAAGAAAAGAAAACAATAGAAATGGTCAACAGAGCCAAGTGTTGGTACTTCGAAAAATAAAGAAAGCAGGCAGAAGGTCAGAAAGATGGAGAGGAAAGAAGAAGGAAACCAATGAGCACTCTTAAAAAGATGAGTCCCCCCCACCATCCTGTCCCTGAGAGGCTGGCTGTCCTCAGAAGCCCAGTGCCATACATTTTCTCTGCTTGCTCCACATCTGTCTCCAAGGGTCACACTGGTGTCTACTGCTTCCGCTCATCTCCTCCTTCTTCATCCTTTCCATCACTCCTAAACATCACACATGGATATCCAACTATCTAGTGGACATCTCCACATGGACGTCCTCTTGGAACCTCCACCTCACCATATCTGAAGCAGAACCCACCATCTCAGAGGCAAGAGTTTCAATACAAAGGTGGGGATCAGATAGTTTTATGGGACTAGGAGGTGAGGCAGTGAGGTGGGGTCAGAGGATGTGGATAAGTATTTTAAGTGCTGATCCCAAAGAAGAGGGAGGAAGAGGAGTTCAAAGTCGGTTTGAATGTTGCTTGGTATGCAGAGTGAGCATGTTGAAATTTAGAGGATAAAGAACCAATGGGAAGGAAAGGTGAAAAATAGAGACAAGAAGGGGAATCCTAGATAGAGAAAGACCTGGGAGAGCAGGGGGCAGCTTAGAACCCAGGGAAGGGGCTGAGCGGGAAGAGGAGAAGGGCGCCTCCTCCTTTTTCACTGGAGGAAAGGGGCTAGAAGGATGCAGCCACAACCTCCAGCAATGGTGGAGGAGCTCCCGTCTGAGGCTCTGCCTTTCTCTGAGAAGCATAAGATGAAGTTACTTGTTAAGAGGTATTAGGTTGGCGTAGAAGTAATTGCAGGTAATAGAAATTAAGTATGAGAGGGAGTGAAGGAAGGATTGGTTAAGAAGGAAGGCAGTCTTTAGAAGGGACAGCATAGAGGAATATAGTGGTGAATGATAAGAGGAGGTGACTAAATAGCCCTAAAAGTTCTGGGGACTATCACCAAGGGTCCAGGCAAGGGCAAGAATAGGTCGCTTATTTGGGTCCAAATCCTGGTGTCAAGCAGAGAGGGGCAGAATTATCAAGGCTCTATCTAAAAATTAAAAGCTATGTTATCTTCAGATAATTATTTCCAACTACAAACTATAAAGTTGTATTGGTTTAAAGTAACCTTAAAATTCAAGCATTTTAGAGCAAGAAGGACCCTTTGACACCACTATTCCAGAAATGGCAAATCCGTTGCAGGTGTTTTGCCCAGAGCAGACATCAGTAATCTGTCACTGGACTGTTACCTGCTCTGTCTTCAGAGCCTTTCTCATCATTGTCTTTTAGGAAGTCATCGACTGTCTATCAGAGTTCGTATGTGTAATTAAACCTGTTTCCAGCCATGATAATGTAAATGAAAACTGAAAGAGGTCAAGTAATTTGTTCAAAGTAGGACTACTGCTTAGTGGCTCAGCCATGCAAAGACTCTAGGTCTCTCAACTCAGTCTGCCATCTGTCATTCTGATGTGCTGTGGAAAAGGTGGCAGACATCTCTGTATTTCAGCAATAACTGTATAATAGACCCAAATCTCCTTGAATAACCTGGTTCCAGCATTTTGTGCAAATTGGACAGACAGCTTTGAAAAAGTCAAAGAAGCATTAAGAAAACCTCCAAAGGATGAGCCTTGGTGGCTCACGCCTGTGATCCCAGCATTTTGGGGGTGCTGAGGCAGGAGGATCACTTGAGCCCAGGAGTTCAAAACTAGCCTGGGCAACATGGTGCAACCTTATCTCTTGTAAAAATACAACAAAAATCTAGCCAGGTGTGGTGGTGTGTGCCTGTGGTCCCAGCTACTTGGGAGGCTGAGGTGGGAGGATCATCTGAGCCTGGGAAGTTGAGGCTGCAGTGAGCTGTGATCGTGCCACTGCACTCCAGCCTGGGGGGCAGGAGTGAGAACCTGTTTCAAAAAAAGAAAAAAAGAGAAAACTTCCAAAACAGAAGTGCTGTTGGCCCAGCCAGGCTTGGTTTTAAATGGCCATCCAGGCATACCCTTTGTGTTGGAAATCTCAGTTGCTGCTTCATATGAGTGTCTCTGAAAGTTCTCTCCTAAGTGCAGT
This sequence comes from Colobus angolensis palliatus, assembly GCF_000951035.1. Classification (NCBI taxonomy): domain Eukaryota; kingdom Metazoa; phylum Chordata; class Mammalia; order Primates; family Cercopithecidae; genus Colobus; species Colobus angolensis. Next base: position 1,005,868 of record NW_012122376.1, on the reverse strand, counting down.
TCCCAAGAGCTGATATTTACATGTCCCAAATGAACAACACTCTACTTTGAAAACTTTAAATTTGTTATATAAATTTATATCATCCTACCAATAATCTTATAAAGAGATATATTATTAAATTATCTGATAATAATATATCCAAGTAGATATTATTATTATTTATTGAGAAGATGAGGAAGCTGAGGCACAAGGGGCTTGTCAAGGGACTTGCAGAGAGGTCACACAGCTGGAAGGTGGCAGAGCCAGAATTCAAGTTCAGGCCACCTGATTCAGAGCTGGATCCTTAATAATCCTTAAGACACCCTCTCAGCAGAGTTCACAAGCCAAAAAATGTCATACATCTTAGCCTCAGCTTTAGAACTTAGCCATAATTAGTCCACCAATTCTAATGTCTTCATTTTCTTGTGATTCTCTAGCTATTCCAGAGAGCATAAGAATCGTGTTTTTTGTTGTTGTTGTTGTTGTTGTTTGTTTGTTTTTGGTTTTTTTTGTAAAAACACATATTATCTATTGGGAACCTTAATACCCCTGGTGGTCTGCGAAATGCAGTGTAAGAAGAGTTACACAAACCTGACTTCCCCTCTCTAGAGAGTTTCATTTGAGAAGGGCACATGGATGTGAAGTCACCTGTGCTCAGTCGAGACAGAATTGGGACAACCAACATAGATATGGAAAGTCATTGTCTTTAGCACACACAGACCTATCGGCAAAAGGGCTAAGAAAGAGTAGAAAAATAAAGAATGAGGCCATAGGAGAGCCCAGTGTTGATTTAATCCATTTTAAATCATGTGAATCAAACAATGCTTCGTTAGCCAAGTTCAAGGTTTCCCTACTTTGTCGTTTTTAATTGCTAATTAAGTATAATAATATTTACTTCTCAGAACCTATCACCTAAGTGATAATCTCTTTTCAAGTAAAAGGCAAAATCTAAGGAAATCCATATTTAACTCAAATATGTTTATGCTGCGTTTCAAATACCCTTCACTCAGCACTTATGTTCCAGATCATTATTTTAGTTAGTTACATTATTATTACATTATTTTATACTGTATTATAATGTAATAGCTATTACATTATTTTAGTTACATGGGCACATGACATCGCCTGTTACGTCAGAAACTCCATAAAGAAGGAACGAGAAACCATGCCTTATTGACCCTTGCATAGGGGCCTTGTCTGAGGGTTCTAGGTGGATGTTCAATCGGTGTAGCCAGGTGGTGGGTATAAAGGCGGCTGTTGTTCGAGCCCACCACGTAGAGGGAGGAGCTGGCCATCCTGCTGAATTACGCGGCTGCCCACCACAAGGAGGCAGCAGACCAAAGCACGCAGGGCCGGGGAAGAACATATATTGAGTGACAAGTGGATACTAGGCACTGTGCTAGCTGCGTTTTGTTTTTTCTCGGTTCTCCTGGAAGACTCACAACAATATCACGCATCTCATAGGACTTTGGAAAGACTCCATCAGGAACACACCAAGAGCACCTAGGGCGGGCTTGCTGGAGCCAGGCCCTGCAAAATCATGTTTATCCTTGACTCCATCGAGGGCTTCCAGGCCTGAGGAGTCTCCCCAGGTCTCCTGACCTCCAGCTTAGCGCCTACTTTGAAATGGAAGCTCCTCTCGCTCCTGCTCACCAGTCTCCTGACTGCCCAGTCTTCCCTGCTGGGACCCTCCTAGCAAAGCCCACTTTTGATCCCCCTCCTCACTGTTCTCTAGAGCCCTCTGTATCTCATAGGTGAAGAGAGAGAAAGAGAAAGATGGATGAGTGGCATGCACGATGCCCTTGACACTACTGAGCAGAATTTTATTGCTTGACTAGAAAGTTTGGAGAACAATTAGCAATTGATTCAAAAGAATACAAGTTGTACAAGGCAGAAAATATAATCTTAGAATTTTACAAAGTTCAGCTATAAATAATAATTAACTTGTTAAAGTAGTATGAACAATGCACATTAATTTAACCAAAAATCATGATATAATTTGAATGGAAGAATGGGGAAAAGAAGTAGAGGTGAGGTAGGGGTGGGACCAAACATATGCCTATGTTGTAGAAAGTCAAAGGAAAATGTCTAAAATTTTTTTTAAAAAAAGAAAGAAAGAAATGGCAGTGAGGACATATTATTTGGAAATATGAAACAAAATACAAAAAACAAAAAAACAAAAACCCAGCTAGAAGAACTATAAATACAGCTGACCCTTGAACAACCTGGGTTTGAACTGCAGGGTCCATTTACACATGGATTTTCTTCTACCTCTGCCACCCTTGAGACAGCAGGACCAGCCCCTCCTCTTCCTCCTCCTCCTCAGTCTACTCACTGTGCAGATGATAAGGAAGAGACCTTCATGATGATCCACTGCCACGTGGTGAATAATAAATATATTTTCCACTGCCACTTAGTGAATAGTAAATATATTTTCTATTCCTTATGATTTCCTTAATAATAACTTTCATTTCTAGCTTATTTTAAGAACACAGTATATAGTACATATAACCTATAAAATATGTGTCAATAGACTGTTCATCAGTAAGGTTTCCAGTCACCAGCAGGCTATTAGTAGTTAAGTTTTGGGGGAGTCACAAGTGATACATGGAGTTTTAACTGTGCGGGAACTTGGCGCCCCTGATCCCCTCATTGTTCTGGGGTCAACCGTAGTTGACCAAGGATTTGGACTTGAAAATGGGAGGAAATTAGGATAAAAACTTTTATAAAAGCTTTGTGGCAATATTTAGCTTTCTAAAATATAAGCATATATAAGTTTGATGAAATGAAAGTTAAGGAGACTGGAAAGTCCAGTGCCCACTCAGAGACTTCTGGGTGCTTTGCATCCTTGCATCTTCAGAATTCTGTCCCCTTAGCTGTTTCTAGGTGTCTGTAGGCTACAGAGGGGACAGTGCTTCATACCTCAGAGCAGAAATCTGAGACTCTAGGATTGGGCATCTGTTCCTCAAATATCCCTCTGCCCCTGGCTGCGGAAGACCATGCTGCCCCCGTAGATGTGGGCTGCACTGGCCTCACCATCTCACTTCCCAACCCTATATCTTTTCTCATTATGTTCCTATCCTTGAAGATTGCCTCCAGCTATCCCGATTCGCCTCCCTCTGTTGTGCAGAAGGTTTCATCTCTCTTAGATCTTATTCCTCAACACTGCTCCTAGCTCCCATTAGGACATCCAAAGCCTATCAAGGTTGCTGAGATGATGAGGAAGCCATGGGCTTGGGCAATGAGTGTCCAGATAGCAATCTGTTCTGAGCTCTCCAATATTTAATGGTAAGTTACCTCCTCGGTGTCCCCCTCCCCAATTAACACTTCCCTTACAATCACATTTAGCTATTTTTATAATTTTTCTTGCTCCTTAAAAGACCCACCTTCTGGGAAAGCTCCTGAAATTTTGAAAAGCTCTCCCCTCCCGGGTTTCCTCCTCAGGGCTGACCTTCCGGGGCATTCCACACTCTAACCCCTTCCCCCTTTGCCCCTTCCCTCTATGTCTCTGGAGACTTTGCTTTCTCTTGTGTTCTTTCTAACTCCTCAGCTTCTGCACCACTTGATTAGCCCTTCTTCTTCTACATTTCTATGAGGTCTCCATAAAGAGTCAGATCTGTTCATCCCTCTATCCACTTCTTTTTCTTTTAGAGCAGCTTTAGATTTACATAAAAGCATGAAGATAGAACAGAGAGTTCCCATCTACCCTGTAACCAGTTTTCCCTGTTACTAACATCTTACATTGGTATGGTACATTTGCTACAATTAATAAACATTATTATTAATAGAATTATTAATACATTATTATTTTATTGTTTTACCTAACGTTCTTTTTCAGTTGCAGGATCCCATTCAAAAAAAAAAAAAAAACCCACAATACATTTAGTGATCATGTTTTCTTAACCTTTTCTTGCTGTGACAACTTCTGACTCTTTTTTAATGACCTTAGCAGTTTGAGGAGCACTGGTCAGGTATTTTGCAGAATATTCCTCATTTTGGGTTGTCTGGTATTTTCCTCATAATTAGGCTCAGATTGAGTTATCTGGAGGAAGATGACAGAGATAAAGTGACATTTTCATCCATTATATTAAGATTTTTCACAGTGATTTATCATCATGTTGACCCATAACCTTAATCACCTGCCTGAGGTCATGTTTGTCAGGTTTCTTCATCATAAAGTTATCCTTCTTCTCCCGTTCCACACTGTCGTCTTTGGAAGCTATTTTTTACATACGGTTGTCTAATCAATTCCACCACTATTCATTGAAAAGAATGTACTTCATCCATTTGAATTGCCAAAAGATCAGTGGATTATACTTGTAGGGGTCTATTTCTGGGCTCTCTGTCCTATTCCATTAATGTATGTCCTTATTCTTTCTCTAATACTATGCTGCCTTGATTACTCGATTTTACAGTAAGCCTTGAAATCAGGTAGCATGAGTCCTTCAACATTATCCTTTTTCTCAGCATTGTGTTGGCTCTTCTTGTGTTGACATATAAACTTTAGAATAAATTTGTCAATATATACAAAAATAGCTTGCTAGATTTTGTTTTTTTGTTTTGTTTTGTTTTTGTTTTTTAAGACAGGGTCTCACTCTGTCACCCAGGCCGGAGTGCAGTGGCACAATCTCGGCTAACTGCATCCTCAGCCTCCTGGGTTTAGGTGATCCTCCTACCTCGGCCTCACAAGTAGCTGGGACTACAGGTACTTGCCACCAAGCCTGGCTAATTTTTTGTATGATTTGTGGAAATGGTGTTTTGCCATATTGCCCAGGTTGGTCTCAAACTCCAGGGCTCAAACAATCTGCCTGTCTCAGCCTCCCAAAGTGCGGGACTTACTGGCATGAGCCACCACACTTGGCCTTACTTGCTGAATTTTGGGATTGCATTGAGCCTGTAGAGAAGAGAAAACTGATATCTTAATATTGTGTTTTTCAGTTCATGTACATGGAATCTCTTTCCATTTATTTAAATCTTTCTTGGTTTTTAAACATTTTTTTAAATCAATTTTATTGAACATTTCAAGAATCAGCCTTTGCATTTGATTTTCTCTGTTGCTTTCCTCTTTTTGATTTCACTTATTTTTCACTCTAATTTGTGTTATTTCTTTTTTCTGTTTGTTTTAGGATTTAATTACTCATCTTTCTTTAGCTTCCTAAGGTGGAAGCTTAAATTGCTGATTTTAGATCTTTCTTCTTTTCTAATATATTCATTTTGCATTTAATGTTATAAATTTCCCTCTAAGCACTGCTTTAGCTGCATCTCATAGAACTTGATAAATTGTATGTTTAATTTTTATTTAATTCAAAATATTTTAAAATTTCTCTTGGAGACTTCTTATTTAACCATGTGTTACTGAAACTGACCCTCAAAAATGTTTATAAAACAATTAAAGGAAAAAAAAGATTAAATAGGCTTGAAGAACAATTGGCAGCAGTCAGTAAGCCAGCTTGCCCTTCGGCCCCTTCTTTGTAGTTAGTTACCACTTACTACCCCAGGATAACACAGCCCTTGTCATAAGACTCTTTTTCTTTTTCTGTTCTATATCTAAGATCTATATAAGCTTTCTATTCTGAGCTTCTTCTTTAGATTCTGCATAGCACCAACACCAGCTGGTTCAAAGGGCCCAGCAAAAACCTAACCCATGGAAGAATGTAATTTCTATATCCTAATTATCCTCTCCCCACTTACCTCAACCAATTAATGACTCCAATTTTCAGTCCCTCATTGTCCACTATCCCCTTAATAACCCTTGCCCAGGACCCCTCATAGAGACAGATTTTAGGCTTGAGGATTCCTCCTGCTCCTGTCTCCTTGTTCAGTGTTCTTGAGATTATTAAACCCCTTCTCTGCTGCAAAACCCATTGTCTCAGTGTATTGGTCTGTTGAACACAGTAGTCTATGAATCTAGCAACTCTATAATATTTCTTAAAATTGAATTGTTTAATCTCCAAACATTTTGTTATTTTCTAGCTATCTTCTGTTACTGATTTCTAACTTAATTATATTGTGATCTGAAAACATACTTTGCATGATTTCTATTATCTTAAATTTGTTAAGGTGTATTTTATGGCTCATAATGTGGTCTATCTTGATGATTTTTTTCCTCTGCTATCTTTCAATATTTTCTTTTTGTCTTTGGTTTTTTGCCTTTTGCATGTGATACACTTAGATGCCAATTTTTAAATAATTATCCTGCGTGGTGTTCTCAGAACTTTCTAAATCTGTGATTTGGTGTCTATCATTAATTTTGAAAGTTCTTCAATCATTATTGCTTCAAATATTTACTTGGCTCATTTCCCTTTTCTCAGGTATTTCAGTTCTTTGTACATAATTAATTGTATTACATTATTTGTATATAAAATATCTTCTGCAATGGTCCCACAGTTCTTGCATGTTCTATTCTGCTTTGTCAGTTTTATAAAATTTTTTCCCGTGCACATTTGAGTTTGGAAAATTTATAGTGACCTCTTTTTAAGTTCACTGATTCTTTCCATGACTGGCTTACTGATGAGTTAATCAAAGGCATTCTTAATTTATATATTTTTTTATCACTAGCATTTCCTTTTGATTCTTTCTCAGAGCTTCCATCTCTCTGCTTAACTTATCCATCTGTTCTTACATATCACCTATATTTTCCATTAGAGTCTTTAAACTATTAATCATAGTATTTTAAATTCCCTATCTGATAATGCCAACATCTGTGTCATATCTGAGTCTTGTTTTGATGCTTACTTTGTGTCCTCAAACTGTGTTTTTTGTTTTTTGTTTTGCCTTTTAGTATGCATTGTAGTTTTTTGTAAAAAGCCAACCATAATGTCTTGGGAATTCAAATAAATGGACCGTTAGCGTGAGGTTGTGTATTTATTTGGCTGGGGATTTGGCTGTGTTTAATATTTGCTATAGCTGTAGGTGCCAGAGGCTTCAAACTCCCCTAGTGTCCTTGTTTTTGGCTCCCCTGCAGACTTTGGGCTTCCCTAAATCTTTCTCCTGAAAGAGAGCCTGTGTCTCACAGCTCTTTCAGCTGGAATCCACTGTTACTTTACTCACTCCCTGTTGGTGTGGTGGTAAGGTACGCAGGAAGGGAAGCATTCTACAATCTTATGATTACATTTCAGCATCTTTGTTGGCCTGTGTCCCTGGGTTGTGATCTTCACAAGTATTTCTTAATAATCTTTATGCCCTTTCTTAGACAAGAATATCTGAGGGGGCTAGAGTCAGAGAAATGCTCTTCTCCCATCTGACTCAGGCTGTGGTGAAGTCTTTTGCCCTGGAGAATAAGCTTGTCCTATGAAGAACACTGCTAATACTTCAGAAAGAATACTCTTCCCCTTCCTTTGCCAGAACCATGAGGGGATCCTTTCATCTCCTCACCAGGGTAATATTAAAATACAATTCTTAGCCAAATTAAATTTAATAGAGTTTAATTGAGCAAAGAACAATTCACAAATCAGGCAACCTCCCGAGCCAGAGTAGGCTCAGAGAGGCTCCAGTATGGCCACTTGGCAGAAGAAGATTTATGGACAGAAAAAGGAAAGTGGTATACAGAAAACAGAAGTGAGGTACAGAAACAGCTGGATTGGTTACAGCTTGGCATTTGCCTTATTTAAACATGGTCTGAAGAGTTGGCCCCCTTGGATTAACCAAAACTCAACGAATGGCATAAGAGTAGGTTACAGTCTGTTTACACATCTATTTAGGTTATAGTTCACTATGTACAGAGAAACCTTTAGGCCAGACTCAAAATATGTAAGGAGGCAGCTTTAGGCTTAATTTAACAACAGCCTGGTGGGATTCCTGGAAGTCAAACCCAGGAAAGTCTGAGGATCCCCAGTAGTTTCTCACTGTCACAGTAGTTCACACTCAGCTGTAAGCAATTTGTTAAAATTCCCATTTAAATTGTTCCTACCAGTTTATTGCCCCAGCAACTTCTGCTCCTGGCAAGCAGATGTCTAGATCTGCTTCAAGCTGTGACTCTAGATTTGCCTGTCTCTCCAAATTTTAGGGTAGCAGTTTGTCCTGAGGCCTCAGTTCTCTGATGAGTCTGACAAAAGTCACTGGTCTTCAGCTTGTTCAGTTTTTTTCTTGTTGCAAGGAATAGAGTGATGACCTCTAAGCTTTTTGTGTGTCAAAGTAGAAACTAGAAGTCCCATACATTTTCCCCTGATATTTATCAGGAGTCTACTCCATACCACGCCACATGCCAGTGAACACAAGACACAAAATTTCTACCTTTGCTGAGCTGACAGATGGCTGAGGACTCCTAATGCTTCATTTCCAGCCTTGCCTTTCCTCTTAAATCAAAGATACATGCCTCTAGCTGTCAGAAGGGTGTCCTATTGGCCCCTCAAACCCAACATTTCCTATCTGGAACTTGGTTTCTTCCCCACCAAACCAGCTGCTAGTTCTGCATCCACTCTGGTCCTTTCAGACACTGATCACTTCCTCCCCCAAATTCCTGTATTTTATCAATAAACCTGTCATTTGCTTCTTCTTAGCTCTTCACTGAGACCTGTACTCTTCATCCCCATAGCCAAGACCTTGGTTTGGGTCCCAGTCACCTCTATGTGGGGGGATGCTCCAGTGGTCTCCTGACTTCAGTGCCCTCCAGTCCCTTGCCTACATTACTACCCTACTTACATTTTTAATGCTCCCTTATTATTCTTAAAATATCATAAATATAAGATAAAGTCCACATTTCTCACCATGCTTACAAGATCCTTTACCAACTCCCTGGTCATCTGGTCATCAACTCCCTGCTCTTCTTTCCATTCTCATCTCCATAACTCCTCCTATCCCTTGCCAACTGTGCCAGGGCCCGTCCCTTTGCCCACAGTGTCCTTGCTCTCTCCCCATGTCCCGTGGAACCCCTAATAATCCTTAAGTAGCTCGTTCATCTTTCCTTAACTCCTAGGCAAAATGAATTTGTTCTTTTTCCATGTTTATACACATGCACACTTTCTGTGATGTTTAACTCTCTAAGGTGATTATAAATATATGTTTTTTCTCTTCTGCTAAAAAATATGTGGCTTTTTAGGAGACACATCTCACCCTCAGTTACTTCTTGTGGCCTGACAAGCCAGTGGCATACAGCAAGCAATAAGTATTAGTTCTCACACCAAGAAACCATATGAAAATTGAAATGTTTGATTAATATTTGTTGCAAGAAAATTGAAATATTTCATCAATATTTGTTGCAAAAAAACAATGTTTGCTATTAAAATGGAAGGATCTGGACTTTTCACTGACTTTTATTTTTATCCTGGCCTTGAGATTACCTGGCTGATTTCCAGGTTTACTCTTGCCCACCTGACACCCTTATCATCTCCTCATTAGAAATACACTAAGCAAGCAACCAAATATTTTATTAACCAATAGTGTAACAGGAAAAATAAGCAAAACCCCATGCATCTTCAAACATTTGTCTCATTTTGCATGCCTTCCTCTGTTTAGTAAATTATATGATTTAAATGCAAAAGTCCCACCATGAAAGAAACCTATTCACCAAGGAGGAGAACAGAAGGAAAAACAAACTCTCCATTAATGTGTTTTAAAATTAAACCAGACATGCCTCATAAAATAATAGACAGCAGCTTCTGGTTAATTAAGCTGGAGTTATTATTTTTCAAAGAGTTGAGACAGGGGCAAAAATCAGGCAGATTAATTATTGTTTTACTGAATTGATGTTATATTTGAGGGGCTTGAATAAAGCTTACCAAATTATGAACGGACCTATGTCTTCATTCTTTCAGCAAACTCTGCCTAGTATATACTTGAGGCTCTATGAAAACAGCTAAACAGCTTGCAAGTGAGTTGGGAAATGTCAGTGAGTAAATCAGGGAGGACAATAAAATTGGAGAAGCGGGGCTATGCCCATCTACACGGTAGCATGTAGCCCATAGAAGATTTCATTATGAGACAACATAACTGCCCAACGGGTTCTCCTCGTCCACTGCCTAGACAGAGTCCATTTATCAAGACAGAGAAATTGCAATAGAGAAAGAGTATAATTCATGCAGAGCTGACTGTATGGGAGACCAGAGTTCTATTATTACTCATATCAGTCTCTCCAAAGACTCGGGAATTAGGGTTTTTAAGGATAATTTGGTGGGTAGGGTCCAGTGAATTCGGAGTGCTGATTGGCTGGGTCAGAGATAAAATTATAGGGAGTCGAAGCTGTCCTCCTACACTGAGTCAGTTCCTGAGTGGGGACCACAAAATGAGATGAGTCAGTTTATCGATCTGGGTGGTGCTAGTTGATCCATCAAGTGCAGAGTCTGCAAAAATATCTCAAGCACTGCTCTTAGATTTTGTAATAGTGATGTTATCCCCAGAAGCAATTCGGGGAGGGTCAGCATCTTGCAGCCCCTCGCTGCCTAACTCCTAAACCATAATTTTGAATCTTGTTGCTAATTTGTTGGTCCTACAAAGGCAGCCTAGTCCCCAGGCAGGAATGGGGTTTGTTTGGGGAAAAGGCTGTTACTATCTTTGTCTTAAAGTTAAACTATAGACTAAGTTCCTCCCAAAATTAGTTTGACCTATGACAGGAATGAACAAGGACGACTTGGAGGTTGGAAGCAAGATGGAACGGGTTATGTCAGCAATGGCAGTTTCAACCCCTACTCTTGAGTCCTGAAGGGCAAATTGAGCTTCCCCACATGGGCTGGGTGGAAGGCATTCCTGCTAGCAGGCACTGGGTGAGCACAAACTTAGTGGCTTGAAACAGCAAACAGATGTAATGGGGTGTAAGGAGTGAATATGTGGGTTCGTATTGCCAAGGTTCTATCAGCTCTGTAGTATGGCACTGAAACAGAGGTGACTGTAGTCACAAGCATTGATATTAAAGACAACTTAAAATCAAGTCAAAATAACATTAATGCCTGCAGAAAAGTCTTGTTCGACCTCTCAGGAAATCTTCCCATAGAAATTCCTACTGCAGTCATTACTTTTTTTTAAGACCTTCAACTTTTTATTATGATCATCAAAGATATTGTCATTTACCAGTTTCACTTTTTAAAGAAAATTCATTTTTTCAGTTCAAATTTTTATAGATTGAAATGGAATGGAAATTCAAATTTTAAAAAGTAAATTTATTTTGTAAATATACACAAAAATTAGGACAGATAAGGGTAGTTTTTTTAACTTGACCTTGTATTGAAGTTGGAATTGCCAGTTAAAATTTAGGGCTCCAATTAAATTTGAATATTTATTCACTATTTGGGACATACTAAAATAAGTGTGTATCTGAAATTCAAATTTTGGGGGGCATCCTCCTCTATTTTTATTTACTAAATCTGGCAGCTCTAACTGGAATATAACTTAGTTGTATACCTCCCAAGCTTTATTTGCGGTTAGGCATTTGAAAATGATGGCCATATAACACAAAGCAGAACTGTACACACAAGCAATCAACCCATTTGCAACATGATGAAAAATTCTCTTAAGATTTCCTGGTACCACTTCTATTCAACATAGTACTGGAAGTCCTAGCCAGAGGAACCAGACAAGAGAAATAAATAGAGGGCATCCAAATCCCTAAAGAGGAAGTCAAACTGTTGCTGTTTGCTGATGATAACGATTGTATACCTAGAAAACCCTAAAGCTCCTAGATCTGATAGATGATTTTAGCAAAGTTTCAAGATACAAAATTAATGTGTACAAATCAATAGCTCTGGTATACACCAATAGTGACCAAGCTGAGAATCAAATAAAAAATTCAACCCCTTTTATGATAGCTGCAACAAAATAAAATACGTAAGAATATACCTAACCAAGGAGGTGAAAAACATCTACAAGGAAAACTACAAAACACTGCTGGAAGAAGTCATAGACAACACAAACAAACGGAAATACATTCCATACTCTTGAATGGGTAGATTCAATATTGTGAAAATAATTATACTGCCAAAAGCAACCTACAAATTCAATGCAATTTCCATCAAAATACCACTATTATTCCTCACAGAACCAGAAAAAAAATCCAAAAATTCATATGGAACAAAAAATGAACCCACATAGACAAAGCAAGACTAAGCAAAAAGAACAAATCTCAATGCATCACATTACCTGATTTCAAACTATACTATAAAACCATAGTCACCAAAACAGGATGGTACTGGTATAAAAATAGGCACATAGACCAATGGAACAGAATACAGAACCCATAACTAAAGCCACTTACTTACAGCCAACTGATCTTTGACAATGCAAACAAAAACAGAGTGGAGAAAAGACACCCTATTCAACAAATGAATTGGCAAGCCACATGTAGAAGAATGAAATGGGATTCTCATCTCTCGCTTTATACAAAAATCAACTCAAGATGGATCAAAGACTTAAATCTAAGACCTGAAACCATAAAGATTCTAGAAGATAACATAAGAAAAACCCTTCTAGACATTGGCTTAGGCAAAGACTTTATGACCAAGAACCCAAAAGCAAATGCAACAAAAATAAAGATAAATAGATGGGACTTAATTAAACTGAAAAACTTCTGCACAGTATAAGAAACAGCCAGTAGAGTAAACAGACAACCCACAGAGTGGGAGAAAATCTTCATAATCTATACATTCAACACAGGACTAATATCTGGAATTTACAAGGAACTCAAACAAATCAACAAGAAAAAAAACAATTCTATCAAAAAGTGAGCTAAGAACGTGAATAGACAATTCTCAAAAGAAGATATACAAATGACTAACAAGTGTATGAAAAAATGCTCAACATCACTAATGATCAGGGAAATGCAAATCAAAACGATAATGTAATACCACCTTATTCCTGCAAGAATGGCCACAATCAAAAAATCAAAAACTAATAGAAGTTGGCGTGGATGTGGTAAAAAGGGAACACTTTTACATTTCTGGTGGGAATGTAAACTAGCACAATCACTATGGAAAACAGCGTGGAGATTCCTTAAAGAATGAAAAGTACAACTACCATTTGATCCAGCAATCCCACTACTGGGTATCTACCCAGAGGAAAAGAAGTCGTTATATGAAAAAGATACTTGCACATGCGTGTTTATAGCAGCACAATTTGCAATTGCAAAAATATGGAACCAGCCCAAATATCCATCAATCAATGAGTGGATAAAGAAATTGTGAGAGATATGTATATACACATACACACACACACACACACATACACACACACTATGGAATACTACTCAGCCATAAAAAGGATGAAATAATGGCATTTGCAGCAACCTGGATGGAACTGGAGACCATTATTGTAAGTGAAGTAACTCAGGAATGGAAATCCAAACACCATATGTTCTCACTCATAAAAGGAATCTAAGCTACAAGGATGCAAAGGCATAAGACTGATACAATGGACTTTGGAGACTCGGGGGAAAGGGTGGGAGGGGGATGAGGGAGAAAAGACTACACATTTGGTACAGTGTACACTGCTCCGGTGATGGGTACATGAAAATCTCAGAAATCACCACTAAATAACTTATTCATGTAACCAAATACCACCTGGTCTCCAAAAATCTTATGAAAACTAAAAACCAAAATGCGAAAAAAAAAAACAAAACAAAACAAAAAATTTCCTGGTACTCTATTTTCCCAAACTTCTCTGTGTACATGTTTCGTGATGGTTAATTCTATATGTCAACTTGACTAGGCCATAGGGTGCCCAGATATTTGACCAAACATTCTTCTGGGTGTTTCTGGATGACATTAACATTGGAATTTGTAGACTGAGTAAGGCAGCTTGCCCTGCCCATTGTGGATGGGCTTCATCTAATCCTTTGAAAGCCTGGCTAGAACAAAAGGCTGACCTTGCCATGAGTGACAGGGACTTTCTTCTGCTTGACTGCCTTCAAGCTGGGACATCAGTCATTTCCTGCCTTCAGACACAAACTAAAGGATTGACTCTTCTGATGTCTCAAGCCTTCCAGAATTCAGACTAGAATTCTACTATCGGCTTTCCTAGCTCTCAGGCCTTGGACTTGGACTGGACCTACACCATTGGCTCTCCTGAGACTCCAGCTTGCTGACTCACACTGCAGATCTTGGACTGTCAGCTCCAGAATCATGGGAGTCAATTCCTTACGATAAATCCCTTTCCATCTATAGGCATCCTGTTGGTTCTGTTTCTCTGGAGAACCCTAATGTGCCTGTGGAACTAAAATTGTATTCTACGCGAAACTTGCTTCATGGGTCTCCACTGCAACCTGAAAATACATGTTCCAAGTTCTGCCTCAGTCTCTGGGAATATTCACTGCCTGGATGTTTAGCTGAGATTACAAACATTCTATTTATTCTTCTTAGCTCCATTGGTGAAGTGGTCACTTACAGTTCACTTTTCAATCAGCAATTTTGTTCTTCTGCATTTTAAAACAGACATTTTCTTTGGCTTCCAAAATAATATTCTATTAAAATAGCCACTGATTGGAAGGCCCTTAGTATGTACATCATGGTCTCTGCAAAGAGAACCTCAAGTTCAAGAGACGTGAGTCCCAGTGAAAAGCACACCTGTGATATATAAAATGCACAAAAGACAGTGACTGTTTCCGTGGCCACACTAAGGCAACGTCCTTGTGTTCTGGTCTCATCTCTAAAATATCATATATCATGTAGGGTCACCTCCTCTGGGCTACCCCCGGAATAGACATTTTCCCCACAAATCAGACCCACTTGCTGCTTCCCTGTGACTCCCTTTGCACCAAACACACATGCCTGTGGTGTGCATGTCCCATATTGGTACTTCATTATTTGTTTGCATGTTTACTTTTTGTTGAAAGAGTCTGGAATTTCCACTTCTCTGCAACCCCAGCATGTCACACCATTCCTGATGTCCAAAACACATTCTGTAAGGGTTTACTTTGTACTTATCTTACCTGACACTTCCATTTTCTTTTAAGCAAGGTATGTCTGACTCATCACTGTGCCCTCTCCGCCCATGGTACTGGGCAGCACCTTCATCCCAGGCCCACTGCTAAGCACTTCCATGGAAGAAGCCTGTGACCAGCAACAGGAGAAAGGAGTCTCTAATCACTGTCATTCGTATTTTCATTTTTCTCCAGTTTCACTTGGGTCTGGGAAATTCTCACAGGTGTGTTTATTCTGTCCATAGGCTCTGACACTTCCATTTTTATGTGAGTAATAATCCAGTAGTCAGACACTAGATAAATTCTTCTCTGCTTCTTTTTGCTAGTGATATATCTCACTGCTCAGGCCATAGGTGGTACTGCCAGCTTCAGCCACCATAAACGTTCAATATTAGACAACGTATAGTCATTCAGAGCTGGCAGTGCAACACAGCTTCTGCAGGTGATATTTGATAGGCAAAATTCCTTTCCTAAATGCACCCTACTGACTTCAGATATTTTACTGCAAATAATCATAATATTGAACTTCAAGCTTCTATAAGTTCACAGTGAAAACTCTGATCAGATTACATATATGCTCAAGTTTTATTGTTCTCTTAAATTTGGAAGCAATAAATATGTGATAAAAATGAAAACATATTTTAATATTATTTTCCCTGATGTCGTTTCTCTACAGAATATCCTCGACTTTTACTTACAGATAGGTTGATAAACAGTGGGAATAAAAAGTCTACAGCTACAAAAACCTCTTTTAAACTGAATTTATATTAAACTTAGGATAGCTCTATTCAGCCTTACTGGCTGAAAACCAACATTCCTAACCATTTGTTCATCCAAACAGTGGTCCTATGTACCCAGACAACCAGTCCGATGGTGATGCTATGTGCTGATGATGAAGCAGAATTGATGCTGGGGGAGGGAGGCTCAGGTTAAAGTTTGCTTGTCTCTACCCTCCAACCCAACTTCCCTCCATCAAACAAGCCTCTGGGAAGCTTGCTTTGAAGTGTATCTTTTTCATTTCCCTCCCCAGCTGGAGGCTTGTGGACCATGGTCTCACTGTTTCAAATTCACTGTGGTTTGTAAATAGAAATATTTCATCCTAGCAGGGGTAACTGAAAACAGAGTTTTCTAGAAGTACCCAGGCCCACCACCCATGGAGGCCACAGGGTAAAATTGCAACAGGACCCATCTCTCTGGTTGTCCCAATCAGCCAGAGAATTTGCCTCTGCATTTAGGGTCTTGATTTTTCCGGGAAGGTCACGAAAATTGGTCCTCATCTTCCTCCACCCTGAAGGTAAAAGCAGAGTAGGAAGTAGCATTGAGCTTATCCTCCACCCAGGCCCCAGTATCGGGAGCATTGAGCTTATCCTCCACCCAGGCCCCAGTTTAGTATCAGATTGACGATCCTGTAACTTTGCAGAGAACACATTTGTGAAAAGCATAATCAAGGAAGGCTCAGCTGAACCATGTGCATCATTTTGATCATTTCTTCATAAATAGGTAACTGACTTAAGTCAGACCTAAAAGTTTATGGGGTTTTATTGACTATAAACCTAACTGTTTCTTTAAAAGTGTTCTACAATAGGAACATAAAATTCGGAGAAACTCCTTAATGACCTCTTACTATCTTTCAAGCATCATCAACAACAAGTTTGGCACAAAGTCTCTGTTTGAGGGAAATAAATTGTCATTAGTTTCACTCGAATCATTACTATCACTCAATAATGAATGAGAGTCATTATCATCCAATAGCTCTTGTCTAGCTGGGCTTGGTTAATGAGTCGCTCCAGCATTTGGGATGAGAGCTGTGTTAGGATGGACTAGGATGAGAGGGAAGGTCCGTTCCCACAGTTGCCCACATTGCAGACGTTGTCTGATGGACAGGTAGTTAAGTTCATTAAGATGAGTAAAATAAAAGCAGAAATTAGATGGGTTCTCTGTCCCACCAATCACTCCATTTTTGAACCCATTTCCCATACTGTGGCCAAGATGGTTTCCCAAAACAAAAGTCCCTTCATTCCTGGGGGGAGATTCCTGGAAATATCCAGGGTCTCCAAATAACATGAACTCAAGTCCTAGAATGTAAGTCCTGTCCGGCTCAGAGCACCATAGCTTGTGGGAAGCTGCCTTCCTATCTATCTAGCATTCTACCTCCTCCCACAATGCCTTCTTCCTATTGCTAATTATCAAGATTTTTAAATTATTTCTTGTATTTTTACTGCATTGCCTGTCTATCTCCCTGAGTGGATTATTGGCTCTCTGTGGACAAAGCAGGCTAACTAGTCTTCTGAATCCCAGGACACAGGTATGGGGCTCGCCAGTAGACTCTCAGGACCTGTAAGATAAGTGCACAAGTTAGCAGAACTTGGCTTTCCATTTGCGGGTCAGTAGGGTAGATGATGTATAATAATGTTCTGTGATGCTAAATCTTTCAAAATGGAGTCACTTATAACAAGTGACTCATTTCACAGTGAAGTTGCTGACCCCCCCAAGTGAGAAGCATGTGTATGGTGGACTGTGGCGATTAGATGACACCTGCTGTGGTCAGGCACCCCCAATACCTGACTAGAAAGTGAAGCCAACAGGAGACTGACGTCATGGTCATGGACACTCCTATAGAGGCCATAAGAACAGCAAAGAAACCGACCCTGGTGAGATGCTTGCAGAAGCTCTGCCCATGAGAAATTGGGCCTCTTTTCCATCAGGCAGCAGCCAACAGAAGCTCTGCTGGGAGAAGGGCACTCCCTGCCTAAGAGTTAGCATAATCAGGCTGATGGCACCCCACACTAGAAGGGGACTTAGTTCATCTTTGGAAGGTCCAGGGGCTGTGGGAAAGGTGGAACAGCCCAGGCTGATCTCAAAGTCCCTCTTCCCCTTCTCCCAGCAATTCCTCTCTAAAGAGGAGGCTTGGTATCTCCCAGACAAACTTCAAGATCAGTGGAGAAGTCTCAGCCCTGTCCTCTCCCCCTTGTGTCCCTGCACGGCCTGTCTCTGGACAAGCTTCTGCCCTATAGCTCCCTCCGCTCACACCCCTCTGCAGCCAAGGTTGGAGAATGCTCATCCTTGCTTAACTCTTTTAGCAGCTCCCTATTGCCTTCTAACCCCAAATCACTGGCACATCCCACAGAGCTCTGAGACTTCAGGCCTCTGCCTCCTCTCAGACCACACGCACCCCTCAGCCCACGATTTGAGCCATGCAGAGCCTTCCTCTTCCTGCTTATTTTACCTTTACCCTCCCCACTGAAGCTTCCTCGCAGCCCCACTCAGCCCACGCAGCAGCACAGCTCCTCCAGGAAGCCCTCTCTGAGTTAGAACTGATCTTCATTTTCACAACCCCTACTTCCCGGGATAACAGTCCGCACACTCCTAGTTACTCTTGCAATGGGGGACATGTTGAGATTTTTCCTCATAGTGTCCCCTTGAAATAGCACCAGGGGCAAATCCAGCCTGGTGCCTGCTTTTGTATTGCCCTGAGCTAAGAGTGGCTTTTATATTTGTAAATGGTTGTATGAAATTAAAATAAAATCCTAAGCCCCTTGACTGACTGAACAGACCACTCTTAGCCACTGAGACTCCAGAAAAACTTTAAAAACAAAATTTCAGGGCCATCACAGGAGGGAGATTGGTCGTGTCTTAGTAGATCCCCTTTCCTAGTTAACTGTTGCCAGACCTTTTTTTTTTTTTTTCCCCTAAGAGTTAAACAGAAACATGCCCTGGAAAACAAAGAACAGAAGACTCCTCCACTGACCAATGCGTGACACTGTAGCCAGACTCCTTGCACTTTTTGTGGGTTTGATATTGACAGCTGACCAGTTTCCTTCCTGTTAAATGACCCTGACCACAGGCAGCTTCTGCCAGTTTATAGAGGCTGTGCACTAAGCACCCCTACATCTAAAGTTTCACCTTTGGAGGTATGCAGCCTAGGTTTACTGCATTTTAATGTTAAGTCTCCACCCCAAAGTAAACATTGGATGTCTGTAACATGTATGTTTGCTTACCAAATGTGCACATGATTCCCCCATGTGAATATTCTAGTTCTAGTTCCTCCTATTGTAACACTGAAGTAGCAAAAGAACTGTTGATGAAAAAGAGTCAAACTGTAAAATATTTAAAGAGGTTTATTCTGAGCTGAATATGAGTGAACAAGGCCCAAAGCAGTCTCTAAAGGCCCTGTTAATATGTGCCCAAGGTGGTTGAATTAAAACTTGGTTTTATGTGTTTTAGGGAGACATAAGACATCAATTGATACATGTCAGGTATACACTGGTTCTGTTTGGAAAGGTGGGACAACTCAAGATGGGGGGCCTTAAAGGTCATAGATGGATTCAAAGATTTTCTGATTGGCAATTGGTAAAAAGAGTTAAATTATTATCTAAAGACCTGGAATCAATAGAAAACAGTCTGGATTAAGAAAAGGGATTGTGGCGACCAGGGTTTGTATTATGTAGATGAAGTCTCCAAGTAGCAATCTTCAGAGAAAATACACAGTAAATGTCTGTTATGGGACCTAAAAAGGTGCCAAACTCTTAGTTAAATCTCTCCTGGGTCAGGAAAAGGCCTGGAAAGAGAAAGGGATTCTCTATAGAATGTAGGTTTTCTTCACAAAAGACTTTTTTCAGGACCATTTAAAAATAAGTCAAAGAAATATTTTTGGGCAAAATAGGGCCTGCTATCTGTCATGTAATGCTATGTGAGAGTCAGGTTGGAATTTGGTATCTTATTGCTACAAAGTGTCTGTGTTTAATGCTAATGCTTGTCAGTTACGCCTGAATTCCAAAGCAAGGAGGGTATAATGAGGGATACATAATACCACTGTGACCTGAACTCATTTTTCAGATGTACTTTGTAATACTCGGCTGAGAGTAGGGGTTCATTCAGTTGGTTAAGGGCTTAGAATTTTATTTTTGGTTTACAAACTAACATAACTAACTTCATTTTTGTTTAAGGGGCCTTTACCTATTCCTGCACATAGGCTAGGATACTTTTAGAGCAATGAGATAATATGCAAAAGCAGCAGTCATGGAGTTTTTATAACTAACTCTGGGATTAAAGGGAAAGTATATAAAAAATTATTTGTTAAAATTTTATGTGAGCATTGTTGATATAGAACAGCTGGGCTCCCAGCTAACCCCTACCCTCAAGCCTGGAATCTTGGCCCTAAGTGAAAACAGCTGACCCCATTTTTCCACCCAAATGGGGGCCACCCTGCCCCCTATCCTGTGCCCACAAAAAGGCTTCAGCTGGCAGAGCAACACAAGCGGCTGACAAGCAGGGATGTAGACTGCTGAGCGTCAAGGATACAAGTGGCTGAGTGGTGAGCAGAGAAGCTGCTGAGTATCAAGGATACAAGCTGCTGAGCATCAGGAAGACAAGCTGCTAAGTGTCAGGGACACAAGCGGCTGAGCATCGGAGACTACAGCTAGACTTGGCTAACTTCAGTCTGTGCAGCTTCGGGGAAAGATCACCTTCTTCCCTCACCATCCCCTTTCCATCTCTCATCCTGCCAAAAGCCATCACCAAATAAAATCCTCCGCATACACTGCCCTTCAATCCATTTGTGTACTCTGATGCTTCCTGGATGCTGGACAAGAATGCGGGTGCCGAGAGGGCAGGGGCTTGGACGCTGCTATGGAGCCTGCATAGAGCCTGCTCCCGCCAGAGAGGAGTGGCTGGCTGGTTCCAGCATTCATTCCCTCCAGTTCCCACACTCCCTTGCTTGCATGCTCCCTCTCATGAGGAGTGGCCAGCAGTGGGCTGAGTGAACAAGCCACCTAGTTGCCCCCCATGAAGGGGGTCAAGGGAACAATCCCATCTCACTGTGACCTGACCAAAGACAAAAAAGTTCCCAAACTCCTTGGATCCTTGCTGGCACCCAATTGTCTGCAGTTTCCGGTCACCTCTTGATCTTTACCCTGTCATCTTCCCCACTTCCCTTAACACAAAAGAGTCTAAAATCTGTACTGACTGAAGATGGTACTTTAGAATGCCAGTTCTCAGTTTTGCTGGCTCTCTGAATAAACCTGCTTTTCCTCTCACCAACTCTCCTCTCTCCTGTTTGGCTTTTGAGCAATGAGCAGCCAAACCTGGGTTCGGTTACACCATAACCTGTTAAATATGTATGTTTAGCCAATCCATGTAGCATGAAACTCCTGTTCCACCCTTCCTCCCTCAGAGTGCCTTTCTGTCTCAGCTGGAGGCCCTGATTCCCAGCCTGCAGGTCGCCATCCTTCTGAGAAATAAAGTGCTCCTTGTGAAATTTATAGATCTTGTGATTTTTAAGCTGACAGTTGTAACAAAACAATACACACACACACACACACACACACACACAATCAAAAACAAAGAAGAAGAATTGGGAGAGATCATGTGTGGCTTGAAAAGTCTAGAATATTTACTCTCTGGCCTTTTACAGAAAGTTCGCTGACCCTTGACCTAGAACGATGCTTTGGCACACAGTAGGTGCTCAACTAGCATTTGACAAACAAGTGACTATCTGTAGCTGAAGGCATGCCATTCATGATTATGCTGTAGCTGTGTTGTCTGCAAGGACCTGCTCTTTGGGCCTCATTAGCAAATTGGCGCAGATTAAACTTTAGATTCTGGGAGTGACCGTTGGAAGCATCAGAAAATTGTTCCTGACACAGGTTGAGAGTATTTACGGGGAGGAGGTGAAAGAAAGATGTCCTTCTGGTATACTTGTGAAGGAGCCTAGGGAATTTCACCCCAACATATGGCATCCTGGCATGCTGATTATTTTAAATTAAAGGCCCCTGAAGGTCAGCAGATGTTGAAATTGCTCTGCTCAGATATACACTACACTTTTCTACCTTAAGAACATAGAACACAATCACCTTCCATCCCCTCCGTGAAATCTCATTGTCTATTGAAGAAAGGAAGAATGAGGAAGGAATACAACCACACCTTGATGGACTTTTTCACCAGATAATGTCTGCCTCCTGAGCTCATTCAAATTCCAAAAAGAATTATTTACAAGCTGATTTCTGTCTCCCAGGTCCATTCATTCACCTAATAATTATTTACCACCCCTCCAAAGAATTGCCTGCATTCCCCATCTCCTCCCTCCCCTATAGAGAAGGCATATTCACACCTCTACCTGTTGCGTTGTTGGGTTATCAACACAGTAATGAAATTGTTTGCCTTTTTTTCTGCTAATATGTCTTTTGCCAATTCATTTCACCAGACTTAGACTTGAAACTTCAGAGAGAAAAGTTGAACCTCCCTGTATTTGCATCAGAAACTGCCAGAGACATTTTTAAGTACAGTCATGTGTATCTTAATGATTGAAATGCATTCTGAGAGCCGTGTCATTAGACAATTTCCTTATTAGGTGAACATCAGAGTGTATTTACACTAACCTAGAGGGCATAGCCTACTACACACCTAGGCCATATGGTGTTACCTATTGCTCCCAGGCACAAACCTTTATGGCATGTTACTGTAATCACTCAAGCAGTTCACCTTGCCTGCTGCCTAGACAGAACTGATTCATCAAGACAAGGGAATTGTAATAGAGAAAGAGTAATTCATGCAGAGCTGGCTGTGCAGAAGACTAGAGTTTTATTATTACTCAAATCAGTCTCCCTGAGCATGCAGGGAGCAGAGTTTTTAAGAATAACGTGGTGGGTGGGGGGAAGCTAGTGAGCCAGGAGTGCTGATTGGTCAGAGATGAAATCATAGGGAGTCAAAGCTGTCTTCTTGTTCTGAGTCAGTTCTTGGGTGGGGACCACAAGACCAGATGATCCAGTTTATCCATCTGGGTGATGCCAGCTGATCCATCAAGTGCAGGGTCTGCAAAACATCTCAAGCACTGATCTTAGGAGCAGTTTATGGAGGGTCAGAATCTTGTAGCCTCCTGCTGCATGACTCCTAAACTGTAATTTCTAATCTTGTGGCTAAAGTTAGTCCTACAAAGACAATCTAGTCCCCAGGCAAGAAGGAGGTCTGCTTTGGAAAACGGCTGTTACCATCTTTGTTTAAACTATAAACTATAAACTAATTTTCTCCCAAAGTTAGTTCAGTCTATGCCCAGGAATGAAGAAGGACAGCTTGGAGGTTAGAAGTAAGATGGAGTCAGTTAAGTTAGACTTCTTTCACTGTCTCAGTCATAATTTTGCAAAGGTGGTTTCACTACTGTACTAAATACTGAAGACAGTTGTAACACGATAGTATTAGTGTATCTAAACATATCTAGCCATAGAAAATGTACAGTAAAAGCACAGTAGAAAAGATTTTTTGTTTTGTTTTGTTTATTTGTTTGTTTTTGAGATGGAGTTTCACTTTTGTTGCCCAGGCTGGAGTGCAGTGGTGTGATCTCAGCTCACTGCAACCTCCGCTTCCTGGGTTCAAGCAATTCTCCTGCCTCTGCTTCCCGAGTAGCTGGGATTACAGGCACCTGCCACCACATCCAGCTAATTTTTTGTATTTTTAATAGAGACGTGGTTTCACCATGTTGGCCAGGCGGGTCTCAAATTCCTGACCCCAGGTGATCCACCCGCCTTGGCCTCCCTAAGTGCTATGATTACAGGAATGGAAAAGATTTTTTTTTTTAAGAAGACATCTGTTGATATGGTTAGGCTCTGTGTCCCCACCCAAATCTTATCTTGAATTCTGATCCCCATAATCTCCATAATCCCCATATGTCAAGGGAGAGACCAAGTGGAGGTAATTGAATCATAAGGTGCTCTCCCTGATGCTGTTCTCATGATAGTGAATGAGTTCTCACAAGATCTGATGGTTTTACAAGGGGATCTTCCCCCTTCACTCAGCACTTCTCCTTCCTGCTGCCTTGTGAGGAAGGTAACTTGCTTCTCCTTCACCTTCCACCATGACTGTAAGTTTCCTGAGGCCTCCCCAGCCAGGCTGAACTGCGAGTCAACTAAACCTCTTTCCTTTATAAATTATCCAGTTTCAGGCAGTTCTTTACAGCAGTATGAAAACAGACTAATACCTCTGTATAGGACACTTACAATGAATGAATGGAGTTTGCAGATCTGAAAGTTGCTCTGGGTGAGTCAGTGAGTGGCGAGTGAAGGTGAAAGCCTAGAACATTACTGTACCCTAACATAGACTTTATAAACACTGTACCCTGAGGCTACACTGAATTTATGTAAAAATATTTTTATTTCTTCAGTAATAAAGTAACCTAACTTACTGTAACTCTTTGACTTTATACACTTTCAAATTTTTTAACTTTTTGACTTTTTTGTAATAACAGCTTAAACACAAACACATTATACAACTGTAGAAAAATATTTTCTTTCATTATATTCTTATTCTATCAACTTTTGTCTGTCAAAAATATTTTATAATAACTTTTTAGAAGTTTTAGAAAAAGCAAAGACACAAACACAGATGGTAGCCAAGGCCTACACAGGGTCAGCATCATCAGTATCCCTGTCTTCCACTTCACATCTTGTCCTGCTAGAAAGTCGTCAAGGACAACACTATGCTCGGAGCTGTCACCTCCTATGATAACAATGCCTTTTTCTGGAAGACCTCCTTCAAGGCATACCTGAGGCAGTTTTACCGTTAACTTTTATTTATTATTATTATTATTTTTGAAATGGAGTCTTGCTCTGTCACCCAGGCTGGAGTGCAATGGTGTGAGCTTAGCTCCCTTCAACCTCTGCCTCCCGGATTTAAGCAATTCTCCTGCCCCAGCCTCCTGAGATTACAGGAGGGATTACAGGCATGGGATTGCAGGTGTGCACCACCACTCCCGGCGAATTTTGTGTTTTTAGTAGAGATGGAGTTTCACCATGTTGGTCAGGCTGGTCTTGAACTCCTGACTTCAAGCAGTCCACCCACCTCACCCTCCCAAAGTGCTAGGATTACAGGCGTGAGCCGTCACACCCTGTTTAACTTAATTTTTAATAAGTAGGAGTATGCTCTAAAATAACTATAGAAAGTATGGTATAGTAAATAATAAACCAGTAACATAATCACGTATCATTATCAAGTATTATGAATTGTACATAATTGTATGTGCTATGCTTTTACAGAACTGACTGTACAGTAGGTTTGTTTATACCAGCATCACCACAAACATGTGAGCAGCACTGAGCTACAACATTATGACAGCTGTGTCACTAGGCCATAGGAATTTTTCACTGTGATCTTATGGGACCACTGTCATGTATGCAATCTGTCATGAACAGAGGCATTATCATGCAGTGCATGACTGTACACGTAGTGATGGAGCATTGCATTTTCTCCTCTCCAGCAAGCTCCCAGTATACAGTCATATTTTTAGAGGGATGAAAAGAAAAAAGGGGGAAAGTCTAGGGTATAATTAAAACCAATAATAACAGGCATCTTTTATGAACTACCACTACATATCCTGTTATCCTGTAATAAACATTTTTATGACTTCATGCTTGATGTGGTTTTGCTGTGTCCCCAGCCAAATCTTTTCTTGAATTGTAACTCCCACAACTCCCACATGTCATGGGAGGAACCCAGTGGGAGGTGATTGAATAATGGGGGCAGATCTTTTCCTGCACTGTTCTCATGATAGTGAATGAGTCTTATGAGATCTGATGGTTTTAAAAACAGGAGTTTCCCTGCACAAGCACTCTCTTTGCCTGCTGCCATCCATGTAAGACTTGACTTGTTCTTCCTTGCCTTCCACCATGATTGTAAGGTCCCCAGCCATGTGGAACTGTAAGTCCATTAAACCCTTTTTCCTGTATAAATTACCCAGTCTCAGGTACGTCTTTATCAGCAGCATGAAAACAGACTAATACAATGTTGTTTTTCTAATATATGTGTGACCAACTTTAGAGTTAATATTAGCCTTTTCTTGAAAGACTATATTCCTTAAAAATAAAAAAGTCTCCATAGTGAAATAATTTGTCATTTCAGGGAGCCATTTCTTCTGCATATTGAATGTCCAGGAAGGCAGAAGAGGACATCTTTATCTTTATCTAATGATATCTATCATCTTTATCTAATGATGAAGAACACAGACCAGACCAAGTTTATTCTTGCTTAAGCCCATTGCTTCAACCCAATTAGTCAGATAAACAGACCTCTGAGTTCAGTCCACAGAGCAATAAATATTCTGTCTCCTTGTCTACTTTCTCTTACAGAGAAATATAATTCTCAGAAAAGCTCACTAATAAACAAAATAAATGTAGGTCCTTGAGATTGTTTTCCAGACCTTTTTTCCTGTCTTTATGACCTACAGTTTTGCTCAAATAAAAAAACTGAACAAGAATATAAGAGTATTCCAGGCAGTAGGGATCTACAAAGCCTTAAAGCAATGGGGAAGTTGGCATATTTCAGGGAAAGAACGACAGATCAGTATGACTGGTGCCCAGCATGGGAAGAGGCACCTGATGTGGCTGGGAGGCTAAGCAGGTCCAAGTCCTGTAGGGAGTTAGAACTTGCTTCTCGGGGCAAATCAACAAACAACAGGATGCTTCTGGTCCAAGAGGGGCTGGCCCAGTGGGGAGGGATTACTTGGAAATGGTTGTGCTCACTTGCTTTTGAAAACAATCATGGTGGAGTGGAGAGGTATGAGCATTGGTTTCATACACTGTCTCTGTATTTACCATCAGGATGACTCTGGGAAAATTGTTTAATTTGTGAGATTCCCGGATTTCTCTTTCTGCCATGGTAAAAGGCACACAACTTCATAGGGTTTCTGTGAGGACTGAATGAGAAGCTACATACAAGGCTCCCGGAAAATACCTTGCAGTTGGTAGGACATTTTTTATTTATTTAAGTTTTTATTCTGCAGCACCTCTCTCTAAACATCCTTTCATTTTTAGTGATCATAGCTAATATCCTGTGTCCCTGACTTTATTCCCACTGGCCTATATGAATTATTTAATGTAACCCTCACACCCTATAAACTAGGACTTATTGTTATCCTTGCTTTATAGAAGGGGAAACTGAGGCACAAAGAGGGTTGATTAAAGTGCCCAAAATGACACAGCAACTAAGTAAAGATCTGGGATATGAACCCAAATAGTCTGGCTCAAGTCCTCTCACAATCACAAAGCAAATTTGCCTATTGCACAATAATTATCCATCAGAGCCCCACGAACAACTGCTAAGGTGCATGTGTTATTTTTATCATGATTTTCCACATGAAGAATTTGAGGCTGAGAGTTCAAGTGGGTTGTCCTGATCCATTAGCCACAAAGCAACCAAACAAGAGCTCTGACCTAAGCCAGAAGATTTCAAATTGTGGGTTCTTCCCACCATACCCTATGGAGGCCCACCCTCCTAAAGATGAACTAAAAGCAGGTTCCAATTTAATTACTAAAGGACACAGCTATTTACAGGCCTGGTAAATCATTGTGTAATTGGAGGATATTCCAAGAGTATCACTCTTCCCTGACATTAGTGCTTGTAACGTACTAAGACAATTTGAATTAGGGCCTCTGACTGCAAGATCCTCACATAATCCAACACTTGCAAACCATAGGAGCTGTGATTTATACAAATTATTTCCACACGTCTCATTTATACATATACAGTCACATCTAATTTTGATACATGTTATTTGATAATAACTATGGATATTCAATCAATTTTGTTTTCAAAAGAAACAACATAGCAGTAAATCTTGTGTAAAAGCCAGAAAAGACAGAAGATAGATCAAATATGTGTGTGTGTGTACAGGTACGTGTTTTCCAATCCTGGAAAGTGTGTTCTCTGCAAAGACCAAAGTATTAACTGTTCTATAATAGTTTCTATAAAGTGAGAAACTTAACCAGGACTCACTAATGCCATATAAGTTTTAGTTATGCAAAGTCAGACATGGAACCCCCTTGGAGTGGAGTGTGTGGAGATTCCTCAGGCCCTACTGCTGTCTGCTTGTCTCATTGCTTCCATGTAACCTTACCCTTCTTCATGCTGGAGGGCTGGGTTCCACGGCACGGAGCCACACATCACCCTGGCTGGATAGGTATCAGAGACCCTCTGAAAGTCACTAATAATAAAGATGAACACTATGACCTTAACCACGCTGGGAAGCCAAAATCATAGTTCTGCACTTTCCAGAAATGATTCTTTCTCAAACCTCATCCTTGCAGCTTCCTGCTCATTTTAAAGTAACCCACAAGAAAACTGTGAGGAACCTGAGCTGTTTCACACTTGTTAAATTTCCCACTCCTTAGATGCTGAAAACGGAACATACTTGGGAAGTTTTGTTTTCATACCTTGAAATTTTATGCTGATTATTTACCATGTAAATGCAACTGAAAATACAATCATTCTTAGCTACCAAATGTAATTTCAATTCAGTTATGCTGAGTCAGGATCTTTTACATATTCTGAGACAAAAATTTCTTTTTTTCCTATTTGGATGCCCTCTATTTCTTTCTCTTGCTTGATTGCCCTTACCATAACTTCCAATACTATGCTGAACAGGAGTGGTGAGAGAGGGCATCCTTGTCTTATGTCAGTTTCCAAGGGGAATGCTTCTAGCCTTTGCCCATTCAGTGTGATGTTGGCTATGGGTTTGTCATAGACGGCTCTTATTATTTTGAGGCATGTTCCTTTGATACATAGTTTATTGAGAGTTTTTAACATGAATGGATATTGAATTTTATCAAAAGCCTTTTCTGCGTCTATTGAAATAATCGTGTGGTTTTAGTCTTTGCTCTGTTTATGCGATGACTGACATTTATTGATTTGTGTATGCTGAACCAATCTTGCATCCTGGGGATGAAGCCTACTAAATTGTGATGGGTAAGCTCTTCAATGTGCTGCTGTATTTGGTTTGCCAGTGTTTTGTTGAGGATTTTTGCAACAATGTTCATCAAGGATATGGCCTGAAGTTTTCTTTTGTTGTTGTATCTCTGTCATGTTTTGGTATCAAGATCATGCCGGCCTTATAGAATGAGTTAAACCATCCCTGTTTGCAGATGACAGGATCCTATATCTACAAAACCCCATAGTCTCAGCCGAAAAGCTTCTTAAGCGGATAAACAACTTCAGCCAAATCTCAGAATACAAAATCAATGTGCAAACATCACTAGTATTCCTATACAACAACAATGATCAAGTCAAGAACCTTATCAGGAATGAATTCCCATTCACAATTGCCACAGAAACAATACAATCCCTAGGAATACAGCTCACTAGCAAAGTGAAAGATCTCTACAAGGAGAACTACAAACCACTGCTCAAAGAAATAAGAGATGACACAAACAAATGGAAAAACATTCCATGCTCATGGATAGGAACAATCAATATTGCGAACATGTCCATACTGCCCAAAGCAATTTGTAGATTCCACGCTATTCCTATTAAACTACCATTGACATTCTTCACAGAATTTGAGA
Source organism: Colobus angolensis palliatus (assembly GCF_000951035.1). NCBI lineage: Eukaryota > Metazoa > Chordata > Mammalia > Primates > Cercopithecidae > Colobus > Colobus angolensis. The sequence goes on along the minus strand of NW_012122376.1, from coordinate 976,729 downwards.
AAACTATTTTAAAATTCGTATGGAACCAAAAATGAACCCAAATAGCCAAGAAAATCCTAAGCAAAAAGAACAAAGCTGGAGACATCATGCTGTCCAACTGCAAACTCTACTACAGAGCTACAGTAGTCAAAACAGCATGGTCCTGGTATAAGAACAGACACATAGACGAATGGAACAGAATAGAGAACCCAGGAATAAGACTGCACACCTACAACTATCTGATCTTAGGTAAAGCTGACAAAAACAAGCAATGGGGAAAGGATTCCCTATTCAATAAATGGTGCCTGGATAAATGGCTAGCCATATGCAGAAGATTGAAACTGGACCCCCTCCTTACACCATATACAAGAATCAACTCAAGATGGATTAAAGACTTAAACGTAAAACCCCAAGTTACAAAAACCCTGGAAGTCAACCTAGACAATACCGTTCAGGACGAGGCACAGGCCAATATTTCATGTTAAAGATACCAAAAGCAATTTCAACAAAAGCAAAAATTGACACATGGGATCTAATTAAACTAAAAAGAAGCTAAAGAAAAGAAATTATCAACAAAGTAAACAGACAGCCTACTGATTGGGAGAAAATTTTTGCAAACTGTGCATCCAACTAGGTTTAATATCCAGTAGCTATAAGAAACAAACAAATGTATAAGAAAATAAACAAATTAAAACCCAATTAAAAGTGGGCAAAGGACATGAACAGACGCTTTTCAAAAGAATACATACATGTGGCCAACACTCACATGAAAAAAGCTCAACATCACTGATCATTAGTGAAATGCAAATCAAAACCACAATGAGATACCGTCTAACACCAGTCAGAATGGCTAATATTAAAAAGTTTTAAAAAGTGACAGATGCTGGCAAGGTGGTAGAGAAAAAGGAACACTCACACTCTGTTGGTGGGAGTGTCAATTAGTTCAGCCATTGTGGAAGTCAGTGTGGCAATTCCTCAAAGACCTAAAGACAGAAATACCATCCCACCCAGCAATCCCATTACTGGGTATATACTCAGAGGAGTGTAAATCATTCTGTTATAAAGACACCCGCATGCATATGTTCATTGCAGCACTTTTCATAATAGCATAGGCATGGAATCAACCTTAATGTCCATCAGTGATAGACTGGATTTTTGAAATGTGGTACATATATACCGTGGAATACTATGCAGCCATAAAAAGAGGTGAGATCATGTTCTTTGCAGGGACATGGAGGGAGCTGGGGGCTATTGTCCTTAGCAAACTAACACAGGAACAGAAAACTAAATATCACATGTTCTCACTTACAAGTGGGAGCTTAATGATGAAAACACATGGACACATAGAGGTAAACAATACACACTGGAGCCCTTCAGAAGGTGGAGGGTGGGAGGAGGTTGGGAGGAGAGAATTAGGAATAAGAAATAATGGGTACTAAGCTAACACCTGGGTAATAAAATAACGGACAAAAAACCCCCGTGATTTTACCTGTGTTACAAACCTGTACATACACCCCTGAACTTAAAATAAAAGGTAAAAAGAAAATAAAATAAAGTAAAGCAATAAAAAATTCTTTTTTTTTTTTTTTTTGAGAGAGTTTCACTCTGTTACCTAGGCTGGAGTACAGTGGTGCAATCACAGCTCACTGCAGCCTTGCCAGGGCTCAGGTGATCCTCCCACCTCAGCCTCCCAAGTAGCTGGGACTACAGGCACAGGCCGTTATGCTGAGCTATTTTTTGTAGAGACAGGGTTTCACTATGTTGCCCAGGCTGGTCTTGAACTCCTGGGTTCAAGAGATCCACCCACCTTGGCTCTCCCAAAGTGCTGCAGTTACAGGCGTGAGCCACCGCACCTGACCAAGGCAAAAATTTCTAATGATTATTCTATATTTTTTAGTGTTGGTGAAACAGGATCAGAGATGTAAAGGTAAAAAAAAAAAAAAAATGAAACCTTGTAAGTACTAGAAGAAAATGTGAGTGAACCTGTCTTTAATATGGTAGTGAAGAAAACTCAAAACCCAAAAACAGTAAGAGAAAGGATTGACAGGCCAGGTGCAGTGGCTCACGCCTGTAATCCCAGCACTTTGGGAGAGCCAAGGTGGGTGGATCTCTTGAGCCCAGGAGTTTAAGACCAGCCTGGGCAACATAGTGAAACTGTATATACAAAAAGTAGCTCAGCATGGTGGTCTGTGCCTGTATTCCCAGCTACTTGGGAGGCTGAGGTGGATCACCTGAGCCCTGGCAAGGCTGCAATGAGCTGTGATTGCACCACTGTATTCCAGCCTCTAGTAAAAATACAAAAAATTAGCTGGATGTGGTGGCACACACCTGTAGTCCCAGTTACATGGGAGGCTGAGGCAGGAGAATTGTTTGAACCTGTGAGGCGGAGGTTATAGTGAGCTGAGACCAGGATATTGCACTCCAACCTGGGCGACAGAGTGAGACTCCATCTCAAAAACGGAAAAAAAAAAAAAAAAGAAAAAGGATTGGTAGATTTGATCTCACATACACACAATTTTTTTATAGCAAAATGTAGTTATATTGCCTTGAGATACAAAATGTTCCTCTTTGTAGTGGTATTTCCAACCTTTAAATCTATTTTGTATGATATTAATGTAGCAACTCCTGTTGAAAGTCTTCATAGTGTATCCTTATCCAGGCTGTAACTTTCAGTTGATTTGTTTTTATATTCAAAGTAAATACCTTGTAATAGTATGTATTAATAGTTAGTTCTTGAATTTCTATACTGTCTTTTGACAAATATCTCATTCATTTCCCTTTAATTATTAATATTGTTATATTTAAGATTGCTATTTTACTATTTTTAGTTTGTCTTATTTGTTTATTTTTCATCTCTTCTTCATTCCCTGCCTTGAGTGTGTGTGTCTGTCTGTGAGAGAGAGAGAGAGAGAGAGCAATATATAGAGAGAAATATTTCAATATTTCATTTTAATTCCTTTAGTGGTTTTGTAGTTACCTCTTTGCATTACTTTTTAGTGGTTGATCTAAGAGTTATAATATGCATTTTAAATTTATGTCAAACTACTTAAAGTTAATATTGAATTACTGCAGGTAAAATGCAGGAATCTCAAAATTATATATTTCTATGTATCCCCACACACCTTCTTTGTGATATGATTGCCTTATAGATTTCATCTATGGGTGTTATAAATCCATTAATATAGTGCTATCATATTTGTTTACGAAGTCACATATCTTTAAAGAAAATTAAGAGACAATGTATATGTTAGTAATATCTTTCATGTATCCACATACTTAACATTTCTGGTACTCTTCATTCCTCTGGTAAATCAGAGTTATTTGTGCTGCTTTCCTTCAGCCTGAAGAACTTGCCATAGCACCTTGTTGTTGTTGTCCATGTCTGCTTCTACCAACTTCTCTCGGTTTTTTGTTTATCTGAATATGCTTTCATCTTACCTTTATTTTTGATGATGATTCCAGTGGACATCAAATTCTTAATTGATAAGAGTTTTATTTGTTTGTTTGCTTATTTGGTTTGGTTTTATTCAGCACTTTGAATATTATTTTTTCCTATGTCTTCTAATTCCCATGGTTTTGAAAAGAAGTCAGCCCTTAATCTTGTCACTGCCCCTCTATCTGTGATATGTTTCTTTGTTTCTTAATGCTTTCAGTATTGTTCCTCTGTCTTTTTGGCTTTCAGCATTTGACTATGGTATGTTTAGAAACAATTTTTCGGTGTTTATACTACAAGAGGTTTGTTGAGTTCCTTGAATCTATAAAATAATGATTTCCACCAACTTTATTTTATCAGATAGATACTTGTTCTGTTTTCTCTCTTTTCTTCCCTGAGATTCCCATACACGTATGTCTGGCCACCTCATATTGTCCATAGGTCTCTGAAGTTTTGTTCATTAATCTTTAATACTTGTTCTCTCTTTTTTGTCACATTGGGTAATTTTTATTAATCCATTGTCAAGTTTATTTATTCTTCTGCTCTTTATAAAGTGCTGTTGCACCCAACTAGCACATTTTTATTTCAGTATTGAACTGTTTGTTCCAAGACTTTTTAGAGTTTGCTTTCCTCTATTGAGTTTATCTATCCATTCATTACTAGCATATGTTTTCCAATTATTTAAATGTATCTTGTTTTAATTCTCTGAATATATATATCATAGCATCTGTGAAGTATTTGTCTGCTAAATTCAACAAACAGCTCTAACAATAAGGAAAGAAGTCAATTTCTATTGACTTCTTTTCTTCGTATGTCATACTTTCCTGTTTCTTTACATGTCTAGTGATTTTTGGTTTAAAACTAGAAAATGTAAATTACGTGTGGTAACAAGTCTGTGGTAATTTTTCTGAGGATTATTGGTTTTTTTTTTTTCTGGATTCATACTGCAAATTCCATCTCCCCCCAATAAGCAGCTGCTCCTATGTATTCATAGGGCTTCCTCTGCTCCATTCACAGGTTGCCACTTGTATGTCTCCCCCGTGCTTGTGAAATGTGGTGGTCAGCCAAGAGTTTGAGCAGGGATGAGGCTTCACCTCTCTGTTTTTCTTGCTTGTAGAGATTCACATTTTCAGTTACTCTGCTGGATTTGGGCTCTGCATTGTAACATTTCAAGCCCATTCAACTTCAGCTGTCACTCAGTCTCCTCATAATTGGAGAATACAGACAGTTTCTTAAAAGTAACAAACTCACTCATCTGTTTCCACATAGATGTGTGGATTATCTTTCAAGAACCTAGTTCTCTCCATCCTCTTGTTGCTTTTTGTGGGGTCCCTTGTGGTCTCACCTACAATGGCATATTTTGCTGTCAGCCAGAGTTTGGGAGCTTATTCCTGAATTTGGGTCTTACCCTTTCTGAGGTGCTGGTATTGCCATAATTTCTACTTTAAATTTTCAGCTGTTTTTTCAGCGCTGAACTCTGACTTTTGACAGGAAGGCCATGTTTTCTCCAGCCACTATTCCTAAGAGCCATAATCAGGGTTGATCAACCTTCTTATGCTCATGAGCCACAAACTCAAAATTGTTGCCACCTCCATTGCAATCTTTTGAAATTAAACTCCCTTGGCTTCTATTTGTTTTTGGATGCTTCCCAGTGTCTTTAAAGAGTTGGTTTTTCTATTTTAACCCATTTTTAAAGATTATTATCTTCAGGGGCTCACATGACTGCTTCCCTTCTCTGCCTGCTATGAAGTGGATATTTGCCCAAAATTTATAGGTTGAAATCCCGGTCCCCAATGTGATGGCATTAGGAGCTGGAACTTTTGGAATGTAACTAGGTCAAGCAGTGCCCTTATAAAAAGACAGGAGAGACCCTGCTTTCCCACTTTCTACTCTCCCCCATGAGAGGACACAGCAAGAAGACAACTACCTGTGAACCAGAAAGAGAGCCCTCACCAGAACCCAACTGTGCTGGCATCTTGATCTCAGAATTCCAGCCACAAGAACTGCAAGAAATTAATTTCAGTTATTTAAGCCACCCTGTCTATGGTATTCTGTTATGGAAGCCCAAACTGACTAAGGCACTGCCAGTACAAATAGTTGAGAGATTTTTCTGAAATTTTAAATATTTTAAAGTACTTAAAATTTCCTTGAGTTTTTTAGTTTTGTATTTGTTAAAAATTACAAGTATATTGCATTATGCCAGAGGGTCTGCATCTGTTCTACATTTGGAAGGAATTTATTGAGTTATTTGTAGTCTAACATACAGTCTATGTTTGTTAATGGTGCATCATAAGCAGTGAAAAAATAGATGTACTCACAGGTAGAATGGGATAAAGTTTGATATATCTATTAGGTAATTTTATCAATTATGTTTTTAAGAGCGACCATGTCACATTTATTTTTTCTCTTTTAGGTCTTTGATAGGCTATTAGAGGTTACTTAAAGTCTCTTGCTGCTATTATGTTTCTATCCACTTTGTTCTTATATTGCTTGCAGTTTACATTTCATGCGTATTTGATGCTATTGTATATTTTATGCACAGTGGTGGTGCGAACAATATTTTATATTATTTGGTACATAAAAACTCACGACAGTTATAGGTTTATTTTACAATGTATCTTCATTGTAAAACACTTCTCAGTCATGTTTTTCAATGATGTATTTATTATTATTATTTTTTGGCCGTTTGACATGATTTTAGTTGTTTAAAACTAATCTGTGTGTTTCTTTTCTGATACAAAAGTATCATTAAGTACTAGAGTTTTGCTGCAAGATTTTATGGAAACGTGTGGCAATATGGAAAATATTCTGATGTCCTCATCAGCTACTTAATCATTTTGAATTTTCTCACTTTCAAGACGGACTCAGGCTCAATCCAGACCCAAAGCATAAGGAGTTCAGCATTACTGTACAACGCCTGGGTTCATGCAGGCCCCCTTCTCTTAATTCCATGAACATTCATATTTAAGGCAAGATATTCTTTGCTTAGCCCTTTCGATAAGCTGGGCAAAATAAAACATATTGTAATTATATAATATTGAAACTGTCAACAATTATGTGAGGAAAGTATCATCATCAGCAGTTGTACAGATGAGAAAATGAGGACTTGAACATTACTTTGCCCAAGGCACAGGTTCTTTCAAGGCATTTTACAGGTGTTACCGACCAGTTAGACCACGCATTGTAACTAGTAAGGGTGAGAGCTAGAGTCAGCAAAACTCTTGACGTCACACATACTCCTCCATCTACCGTATGTACCCTCCTCCTTCTCATACCACTTCCCAAAAAGAGGCTTGGCTTGCTGCTGCGTTCTAGCAGGAAATCTCCATGTAGGGCTGCTTCCTGCTCAAGCACCAACTCTGGTTCCATCAACCTGAGTGAGGTGCCATGAAAGCACTCCTGCATGGTGAATAAGCCATTTGCCACACAGAGCAAGGGTCACAAAGAATCACGTGGGACCATTTTCTTTGCCAGAAAGTAGGGCACTGGCGTTCATCTGGAGGCTTCTGCATTGTCCTACAGAGCTTCTCTGTGAGTATCAGGTTACCCATTTCCAGAGCCCTTCAGTCCATTGCTTATCTGTCTTTCCTGCAACCAGCTCCTCCACAGCAAGGGCCCCACTTTAGTTACTGTTGTATTGCCAGAGCTCAGCACAGCGTGTGGCCAGGCACTCGGTGCATGTTTGTGGAGTTTTAAACACTGTGTGTCATCAGAATGCATTGTCTGTTCAAGAAAATATCATTGCTCAGATTAGCTAAAAGAAAAGCAAGTATGAATTTTAAAAATCTTGGTATTACAGTTTCTATGCTGTTTTGTAAATTGTAAATCTAAACAATAGCGAATGGCTAAGTGGAGAATGCCTCCCAGGGCTTTTAAAATGATACATACAGATAAAGGTCAATTAGCACAACTTTTAAAATAAAAATGGTGTTGTTGACACTCTTAAGCATGAAGATCTCTCCTCTTCAAAGAGTTAAATATACTTTCTCGTCTCCAAGGTCATTCCATCTTTGGGCTGAAGTTCTAAATTGATAAAGTTTTATTGACTATTTTAGCCAACTGCGTCTATCACAGATTTATTTTCTCTAATACTTCTCTTAATGAAAGATTACATAGAATGTACTAAACCTTAAAAACCTTAACAACAATGGGCAGGCATCATGTATTTTAAGAACGTAAAATTCCAACTTTCCTTTCTGTTTGCTTGTTTGTTTGTTTGTTTTTGTTTTGTTTTGTTTTGTTAAGATAGAGTTT
>NW_012122376.1:860862-969013 GCF_000951035.1 Colobus angolensis palliatus | reverse complement strand
AAAGTTTTATTGACTATTTTAGCCAACTGCGTCTATCACAGATTTATTTTCTCTAATACTTCTCTTAATGAAAGATCACATAGAATGTACTAAACCTTAAAAACCTTAACAACAAAGGGCAGGCATCATGTATTTTAAGAACGTAAAATTCCAACTTTCCTTTCTGTTTGCTTGTTTGTTTGTTTGTTTTTGTTTTGTTTTGTTTTGTTTTGTTTTGTTTTGTTTTGTTAAGATAGAGTTTCACTCTTGTTGCCCAGGCTGGAGTGCAATGGCGCAACCTTGGCTCACTGCAACCTCTGCCTCCTGGGTTCAAGTGATTCTCCCACCTCAGCCTCCCAAGTAGCTGGGATTACAGGCGCCTGCCACCAAGTTAGGCTAAGTTTTTGTATTTTTAGTGAGATGGGATTTCACCATGTTGGCCAGGCTGGTCTTGAACTCCTGACCTCACCAGCTTCTTTGTTTTTTAAATCAATGTTTTCTTTTAAAATTACTCAACAATATCACCTGATTGGTTTTAAAACAATTCATCCCTTTCCAATTAATTTCTTCTCATTTTATTCTGACTTTATGACGGCTTGTTTTAATGAACTGGGATACAATTACATCTGTGACATGGATGTGCAGCACCTGCTGTTATAGCATCTGGGGCAAAAAGATCTGCTTGGAGGCATGCACTGCGCCTTGACAACTGATGGAAGCATCAAGAGGCTTCCACGCTGAGGCTGAAGAAAACCCGAACTCGTGTTTTATTTCATCAAGCACAGCCGCCATGCTGTACAGTACTCCATTTTCCTTGAGAACTTAACAGGGGGAGCTGGGTCAACCTGTATAATTGTACATCTTTACATTTTGTTTCCCCTTTGTTCCTCATTGACCCTGAGTCCAGTGCTCCAGCTACTGCCTGTAGAAGAAAGGAAAAAGGGAAAAACAAGGTCCTTAGATGATGGGGACACCAATAGGAGGAATTCGAGCTGACAGCCCCAAAGTGCAAGATCAACATTCTGCCCCAGGCCCGGAGAGTGAAGAAAGATTCTGTCCAAGGGCAGTGGAGGTATTTTCACAGGACTCGAGGAGCTTTATCCATGAAATAAGGGCTTTACCTTAGAGTATTGTTTATAAGACTTAAAAGAGATAAAGTATCTGTAGCTCCCTGGACATGGTGAACATCCAGGAAATGCTACCAGTGGTTGTCAGAGGTAGTCAGAAGCTCCTGGGCCAAGTGGACATGGGCCAAACACAGGAGACTGGGGGCAGCTGTTGGTCTATCCTGGAAATATGGTCTTTCCTATCAAGCAAGAGGTATAAAGGTGCCAAACCAAAACTACTTCTTTGCAGGCCCATATCAGAAAAGAATGGGGTCTAGACCATGGTAACAGGCTTTGCTTCACTATCAGAACCCCAGCTACTGCTAGGCACTATCCTGCTCAGTGCTTCTTCTTTCAAGTTCAAGACCCCAGAGCCATCTGGTGGGAGATGGAACTGTGCCTAGATAGCTCTCTTATTTTCATATTTTTTAAAAAATGTAGTGGGTTATATATTTTGTGTATATTGATTTATATTCTTTGTTTTTTTTGTTTTGTTTTGTTTGTTTTTTTTTGAGACAGAGTGTCACTCTGTCACCCAGGCTGGAGTGTAGTGGTGCAATCCTGGCACACTGCAACCTCCACCTCCTTAGTTCAAGCAATTGTCGTGTCTCAGCCCCCCAGTAGCTGGGATTACAGGCGAACACCACCATGCCTGGCTAATTTTTTTTGTATTTTTAGTAGAGACTCATCTCTACTAAAAGTTTTTCACTATGTTTCCCAGGCTGGTCTCAAACTCCTAGCCTCAAATAATCCATCTGCCTCGGCTTCCCAAAGTGCTGGGATTACAGACATGAGCCACCATGCCTGGCCTAAACCTTCATTTTTAATGTTCATCAGTGAAAAACTTCAACTGAAAATAAAGATAGTTAGTTGCTTTGATAATATCTAGTCTTGGCCAGGCATGGTGGCTTACATCTATAACTGAAGCACTTTGGGAGGCTGAGGCAAGAGAATCTCTTGAGCCCAACAGCTTGAGACCAGCCTGGCCAACACAGCAAGACCCCCATCTCTACACAAAAATTTAAAAACTATCCAGTTGTGGTGTCACGTGCCTATAGTCCCAGCTACTCAGGAGATTGAAGTGGGAGGATCTCTTGGGCCCAGGAGTTCGAGTCTGCAGAGAACTATGATCACACCACTGCACTACAGCCTGGGAAACAGAGCAAGTCTCTGTTTCTAAACAAGTAGACAAGTAGGTAACAATTTTAGAAAATCTTGTCTCCCTTCCTTTTTACTATATCTATAAGATCTCACTATTATTGTGGGTAGAGGCAATGTGCCTGGATTTTTTAAAAAATAAACCTCCATTTCTCATCATCCTACGCAAATATGGCAGCCCTGTGACTAAGTTCTGGCCAATGAAATACAATCAAAAGTTGTTTGGTGAGGATTTGGCAAATCTTAAAATCGTGATAAGGAGGTGCATATTTGGGTTGCATACTGCCTTTTTGCCCTTTGCTGTTTGTCTTCCTGCTGCCTGAAAGCAGACTTGGCTGGAATTCTAGGAACTGTTCTGAAAGCATCAGGATGGGGAGGATCCCTGAGAACAGCAGAGCAGCAAGGTGGAAAGAACCTGGGACCCAGATGATTTTGTGGAACCCCCTTACTGATACAGATAGGAGACAGGGAAACCGTGGGTACAAGAGGGCTGTTCCCCAGCAAAGGCCCCACCTTCAAGTCTGCAAACCCATGGCCCTGAATGGAAACAGGAATTCTTGTTTTCACAACCAAATATTGCCTTTTCCAAGACCATCCTGGCCTGCCACACCCGCATCCTGTACCTATAAAAACTCCAAACCCCAGGCTCCATGAGCAGAAGAGCAGCAGAGTAGTGCAGCAGAGAAGGAGCATCACAACGTCAAGAGGAGTTCGGCTGGGGACCGTCAGAGGAGGGATTGGCCAGGGGATGGCCAAATTCCAGGGGAAGATCATCTTCCCACTCCATCCCCTTTCCAGCTCCCCATTCATCCCACTGAGAGCCACTTCCATCACTTAATAAAATCCCTGTATCCCCCATCCTTCAAGTCCATGTGACCTGATTCTTTCTGGACACTGGACAAGAAACTGGGTAACAAGAGGGCAGGGTGTAAAAGGCTGTTGCCCTGACTCTCCTCTGAGCTGGTTTAACACTTAGTCATCCATGGATGGCAACTGCTAAAAGAGCATTAATTGTAACAAACCCCTAGATGCTACCATGGGGCCAAAACCCAAAAGTGCTCACCTGGGTCCTGCACTTGCCCGTCGGCATGCTCCCCTTCATGTAAGGGATTTGAGTGTGCAGCAGCTGAGCAAATGAGCCACACACACCTTGTGGGTTTGCAGTCCCACAAGGCCCACAAAGGGGTCAGGGAACTTTCCCGTTTCAGTACCAGGCTCGGTTGGCCACTTCCAGATGGTTTTTACATCAGAGAAATTTAGTCTACTAGAGTATTCAAGCTCTTGGCTCATCTTAAATATGACCATTAGAAAAAAAATAGCCAAAGTTAATATAACTATGTGAAATAGAAAGAACGTTCTTGGCCGGGTACAATGGCTCATGCCTGTAATCCCAGCACTTTGAGAGGCTGAGGCAGGCAGATCACAAGGTCAGGAGATTGAGACCATCCTGGCTAACACGGTGAAACCCTGTCTCTACTAAAAATACAAAAATTAGCCAGGCATAGTGGCGGGTGCCAGTAGTCCCAGCTACTCAGGAGGCTGAGGCAGGAGAATGACAAGAACCTGGGAGGTGAAGCCTGCAGTGAGCCGAGATTGCGCCACTGCACTCCAGCCTGGGCGACAGAGCGAGACTTCATCTCAAAAAAATAAATAAATAAATAAAAAGAAAGAAAGAAAGTTATCATATTCTATAGAGTTGGGGATGGGGAGTGAGGAAGGGGCGATGAAGGCACACCATCAGCTGGTACCAAGCTCTGCCTCACTCACTTGGCAATCCTGGATCAAATGAAAAGAGCCAGGCTGGACCTCCATTCTATCATCATGAGATTCACAGCTTCCTTCAGCAGGTGTTTGCTAAGTATCTCACACATGAAGCACTGTGCTTGGTGTCTGGAGACTTGGTGATGAGCAGCAACCTGCAGGTCCTGCTAGCACGTCACTCAGGTTTGGATCCAAGCTTGGCAGCAAAGAGGGTGAAGTCATTATTTTACGCGTGGCCTGGAGAGATACTCCATGGGTCCCTGATGAGGAAATGTGAGAAGAAAGAAAGGAGAGATCTCAAGGGGAGTGGGGTGGGGTGGGGGGAATATCCTCCTCATTAACCAAGTAAATGATAACTTTGAAACTCTATCCACCCCACCAACTACACATGCGTGCATGCATACACACAAACACATATACACACAGGCATACAGCCTCACAGGAAGTTCAGCTCCGTGGTGCTGGCAGGGTTTGACCCTTCAGAGCAATGGGCTTGACTTTGACTAGCAATTTGCATTCAACCAGGGCAAACTAGTTGTTGCTCCTCAGGCTCCTAAACTGGTATTTACCTACAAAGCAAATGTTATTTACTGATACTTTTTCAACTGAAATTTGATGCCCATAGGCACTTATGCCAAGAGTGGGGCTTACTTACTCTTGTCTTTGAAAAACTCCAGATTTACTTTTTTCAAGGCCATTTATTGGCTTTCTCTTCTAGCCCAGCCTTTTTTTTTTGTTTGTTTTCAGGAGTTCTGGGAAACTAGGAGAAATCCTTTGCTATCATGGAGAAAATTTGCCGGTGTCTTCATAAGTCAAAGATATTAGACACCATTCTTCCTGAGAATTCCTACATCATTGTAGTGGTGGATATTTGCTTTTCCTTAAAATTTCGCACCAAATCAATAGTATGAAAAGATGTCAGAAGGTAAAAAACACTCATAATTTATATTCTTGCTCTGGAAAATGTCAGAACATCAGAAAAGTTAGACCCAAACAACTCATGTGTCCAACCAGAATAAAAATAGCCAAAGAAATGGCCAATTCTCAGAGGAAATACATCCAGTTCCTCTAAGGCCTTGAAGACCCAGGCTCATTTTATGATTTTTAAAAATTCACAAATGCCACCGGGAAAGAGGCTTTAGTCATTTTTTGGTGATTTTCTGAATCAATATGCTGAGGAAGGTGAAACACACGTGTGAACAAGGCCAGCTAAACCATCTCCTTAACATAAACTAAGTCCTCCCTCATGCTGGTGACATCTGGAGAAAATCGCTGACACTCTCGTCAGCCCAAAAGTAATACAGATCTGGCCACTGTGCATTTCCCCTTAACTCTAACTGAGGCTGTAGATGCTTAGCGTGTGGGTCTGGGAGAGAAGAAGGTACGAATAGACCAGTTAGCCTAAAAGTGTCTTCTTCCATCTGGTACTCAAGTTTCCATGTTTTGACAGTTACTCCACTTGGTCAAAACCATATGTCTCTCCACCCTCCAAACTCATTCCACCACACAGTGTTTAAAGGGTTAGATGGAGAGCACATGGCATGGTTAAGCAAGTCCTGGAAGAGGGTTGTGACGCGGGGCTGTGTTCTGACTCAACCATCCACTAGCTTTATGACTAGAACTAAAAGTTGACGTCTCTGAATCTTTATTTATAAAACAGAGAGAACTAGGCAAGGTTGTCTGTAAAATTCTTTTATCTATGAAGTATGTCAGCTGGTTGATAAGTTACCAGTGATTAAAACATGTCTCTGAATTATGGGACCAGATGGGTCTGCTTTAGAAGCCAAGCTAGGAAAACCATAGGGAGGAAAAAGCCCCCTAAGGGATGAGGGGGACTATATTTTTCAGGATTGGAACAGAGGTTTCTCACTGCAAGTTGTGACCAGGGAGGCCACGTGCCCTGTTGCACCCTCTGTCCTGTGGAAGAAGGGCTCAGGCAAAGTAGCCTCCTTCCTATCAGCCCATGAGAGGCCACACCCTCCATCCATCCCAAACACTCCATCCATCCAGCATCCTCCCTTCATCCAGCAGCCTCCCTCCATCCCACACCTCCCTCCATCCCTCACCCTCCATCCGTCCCTCACCCTCCATCCATCCCACACCCTCCGTCCATCCCTCACCCTCTATCCATCCTGCAGCCTCCCTCCATCCCTCACTCTTCCACCCCACAGCCTCCCTCCATCTCATACTTTCCATTCATCCCACACCCTCTATCCGTCCCAAACACTCCATCTATCTCGCATCTTCCATCCATCCCCCACCCTCCCTCCATCCTGCAGCCCTCCCTCATCCCTTACCCTTCATACACCCCCCACCCTCCCACCATCCCACAGCCTCCACCCATCCTGCAGCTCCCCTTCATTCCGAAGCCACCCTCCATCCCCTACCCTCCATCCATCCCACACCCTCCATCAATCCTACTGCCTCCTTTTGCAAGGGTGCTTGGGCAGGTCAGGGAAGAGCCCAGGGCCTTCTGCAATACCCTAGCTGTGGGCGTCAGGAAGCTGGAGGCTTGGGGCAGGCATTTGTAGTTCCAAACGACCATTTTTGGATTTGTGTTGTTGTTTTGCTTTACCTGGATTTGATTTTTGCAGATAAACTGGTGGTATTTTTTTTTAGAAGAGAAAGGTGGCCTCAGGAAACTTTTCATCTTGGGGGTTTTGCCCTAAGGCCAACATCACACTCGAAATGGTTGAGAGAGATAGTTTCTGCTACAGGAGTTGGCAGCTTCCCCAGAAATGTAAGAAAGTTTCTGAGCACAACAGGAAATCAGACTTGAAAAACAAATTCTGCTGCTGCCTCCTGCCCTGGTGAGCCAGGGGCATGGAGTGAGAGGGAGAGGAACAGTCCAGCAAAATGCTTTTTGCTACGGTCACCAGCCCAGCGGGGTCCCCGGGGTGGAGTGTCTCAGCCCAGTGCACCTTCGCCCTGGATATGGGGGCGATGCAGAACCTTCACCCTGGATATGGGGGCGATGGGGAACCTTCACCCTGGATATGGGGGTGATAGGGAAGACCTGTCCTAGCACTCCGGGGCCTGCACTTGGGGCTTTGCTTCTGCAGAACACAGTCACATTGAGTGACTTCAGTGACACGACAGTGGAACCGTCGCTGGAGCGCAAGGCCCTGTAGAGGGACTGCCTGTTTTTCCCAGGTAAAACAGTTCATTTCAAGAGGTGTTAGGGCCTTAAATACTTCCTTATCACTCAAGACAGAAACAGCCCCAGGACTAGACAAGGAATCAGTCACCTCATATGGCTGCTCCTCCTGCACACCCAATGCAAATGCCTCACACCTTCAAACCCTCCCTGCCAGTCCCTTCACGCAGCCAAATTAATTCTCCCGATGATTGCATCACCTCAAAAAGAGGCAATCTCTTATAATCAATTACAGTCACGGTCCTCCAGCATTCAATTCCTGCCAACGTCCAATTTAAACCAGCACTTCAAAATCATTTATTTCTAATTCCTGGGTCTACTAAAATGGCTTCTCAGAATACATTTCTTGCAGAAACATTACCAATGTCAATGCTTTCTAGTATTCTGTGCAGGAGCTTCCCCCAAGGGCACCCCTCCCCAGCAAGATCTTCTGTGAAATGGGGTAGCAGAAAAGATGTGCACTTTGAGGGGTATTTCCCCCTCCAATACTATGCAATTTTCATCTCAACCTTTCTGCACCCTCCCCCACCGACATATATCACCCTGGCTTACCTCCCATCTTGCTCTAGACTGCTCAGTTCTAGAATTCAAATGTATGAGTGAATTTTGTATCATTAATCAAATGGTATCCAGTCAAGCCTCAGCTTACAAATGGCAAAAACAAAATCTGATAACCTCACATTTTCAGGGGATATCTTTGATCATTTTATTCTGAGTTTCTACCAAATCATTTGACACTCTGTAAGTGTTCTTAGTATAAAGGTTTTAATAAAATTGTTCTCAAGATTTTTGTTTCCTGTTATGATGACGTATTACACCGGTAGCAGAAAAAAACAGATATTGGAGCCAGTTCTTCCTGTGTTCAAGGCCATCCCAGTTCCACCATTTACTGTGTGATCTTGAGCAACTTACTTAACCTTTCTAGGCTTGAAGATTCTCATCTGCCTATTTAAGTGCCTAACACACTGCCTGGCACAAAATGCAAATCAAAATGGAAAATTTCCTTCTCTTTCCTTATTCACTTCTAGATAAGAAAACAACAGTCCTGAAAGTTAAATATTTTGTCTGATATTATATAATAATCATCATTGTTATTTATTATTATTTTTATAACTAATGTTCTTGAACACTTTTTCTCCCAGACATTATGGACAGTTCTTATCTATGCATAACAGAAGTATACAGAGAGAACTATCCAAAATTTCAAAATCATTTATAATTAGGTTTCAAAAACATAAGCAAGCAGAAAAACAACAAATAGATAAATCAGATATCATAAAAATTAAAGACCTTCATGCTTCAGAAGACACCTCTAAAGGGTAAAAAGACAACCCCCACAATAGGAGAAAATTTTTGAAAATCATATATGTAATTGTGATGATTAATACTGAATGTCCACTTGATTGGATTAAAGGATACAAAATATTGATCCTGGGTGTGTCTCTGAGGTTGCCAAAGGAGATTTACATTTGAGTCAGTGGGCTGGGAAAGGCGGACCCACCCTTCATCTGGTTGGGCACCATCTAATCAGCTGCCAACAAATATAAAGCAGGCAGAAAAACGTGAAGAGGTGAGACCGGTCTAGCCTCCCAGCATACGTCTTTCTCTTGTGCTGGATGCTTCCTGCCCTCAGACATCGGACTCCAGGTTCTTCACTTCTGGGACTTGGGCTGGCTCTCCTTGTTCCTCAGCTTGCAGATGGCCTATTGTGGGACCTTTGAGTTAATACTTAATAAACTCACCTTTATATACATATATTTATATATATATATCCTATATATATATCTCATATATATATATCCTACTAGTTCTGTCCCTCTAGAGAACCCTGACTAATACATTGATAAAGGACTTGTAGCTAGAATATATCAAGAATATTTACAACTCATTAATGAAAAGGCAAACAATCCAGTGAAAAATGGGCAAATCATCTGAACAGACATTTGTCCAAAAAAGATATACAAATGATCAATTAACACATGAAAAGATACTCAATGTGATTCTCTCTCAGGGAAATGTAAATCAAAACTACAATGAGATACCAATCGACACCCAATAGGATGGCTGTGATCAAAAAGAAAGATAACAAAAGGTGTTGGCAAGGATTTAGCGAAATCAGAACCCTTATACACTGCTGGTGGGAGTGTAGAATAGGGTAGCTTCTTTGGAAAACAGGCTGGCATTCCTCAGATTATGTTGGAAAATCCTATGACCCAACAATTTTACTCCTAGATATATATTCTCCAGTGAACTGAAAACATAACCACGCAAAAACTTATGCCTGAATGTTTACAGAGGCACTAATTACAGTAGCCAAAAGGTGGAAACAACCCAAAAGCCCGTCAGCCAAGGAATGGACAAACAAATGTGGTCTATGTATACGATGGAATAGTATTTGGCCATACTAAGGAATAACGTGCTGAAGCATGTTGGCAACATGGATGAACCTGGAGAACATTATGCTAAGGGAAAGAAGTCAGTCACAAAAGGCCACATCTTACGTGATTTCATTTATGTGAAATGTCCAGAATGGGCAAATCTGTGGAAAGTAGCTCAGTGGTTTCCTGGAGCTGGGAGGATGGGGGAAGATGGTGAGTGACTGCTAATGAATACAGGGGGGCCCTTTGGGGGTGATAAAAATGTTCCAAAATTGACTGTGGTGATGGGTTACACTGTGAACACATGACAACCAATGAACTACACACTCAATAAGTGATGTTATGATGTCATGTGAATTATATCTCAACAAAACTATTATTTTTTAAAAAATAAGCCAGTGGTTTGTGTATGTTGTTGTTACTTTGACGAGCTGGACTCCAGTTTTAAAGTGGTCTGAGGTCCCTGGGCACACCCTTTATGCACCCTCTCGCACTAAATGTCAGGGAACTGTCCTGGAAGCATCGGTGCTGAAGGGCGTTGAGTGAGTAATACCTGAGCCAGAGAGTCCACAGCACACCCAACGAGGCAGCCCACCCCAATCATGGAAGCTTCGCCATGCACCAAGAAGATCCCCCTCTGCACTGGTGCCCTTCTGTCCAGGAATGACCATTCAGCTACTTCTCCATCTGGTAAACTCTAGCGCTTCTTGTAAGGCGTGGTTTGGGGGCCCCCTCCTGATGAGCCTTGCCCAGTTCTTCCTGCAGGGAAGCTGCCTCGTCCATTCCCCCACTTTCAGATGGCTTGCACTGCGTCGTCACTGGATGAATTACATGTCTGCCCCCCATTAGGCTTTCAGATCTTTAAAAGTAGGAATTGAAACATGCCCATCTGAGTGCCCACATCACCCTGCAAATACCCTATAAACAAAGAATGAGAAAGCAAAGAAGTCTCTGAGCACCCGCTGTCTGTCACACGCAATGATGTCGTGCTCACACGCAATAGTTTGGTCTCACACAAACCTACGGGAGTTAGAATTATGAACACTCTTTTCCAATAAGGAGACTGACATTCAGAGAAGTCAGAACACCTTCTCAGAGTTGCAGAATTAATACTTGGCAGGACCTACATTCCAGTCAGGGCCATGTCGTGCTGAAGACCACAGCCTCTCATGGACAGTTGAGTGATCTTTCCAGACTACAGCTACTCATCTACTCATCTAAAACTTTCTCCTATCTTTTTCTTTCTAGCTGACTTTCACTCCTCCTTTTGCGCCGGAGTCTCTGCATCCTCTGGCAGAGTCTCTGGGACTTGTGTCAGGTCCTGGCTTTTTCTTAAAGGTGGCTTCACCTAGGATGTATGACAAATGCCTTCTTGCTTGTTTGGACCCAATTCATGCCTCTCCAGTGGAGAAAATCTTGACGTTGTGACCCTGCCCGTCTGCCAACCTAGCCTTCTCACAGGCTTTGGATAAACCATTGCTTTTTAAATTTTTACTTTTTGGCAAGATTTCCAAGGTGGAGCATTTCTGAATCTGAGGTGCAAATGCTGCATGAGTTTTTTGGCAGATATTCTGTAAATGTTGTCGGGTCAAAATGTTCACTGCAAAATAACTCTCCAGACACTGGGGGAAAATGGTTCCAGCAAAGCAAAAGTGGCGTCACAGAGAGGGACAAGAGCATCTTGTTGCCATGGTAACAGCAGCTGAGCTTCCGGCACAGCCTGCAGCCCTGGTAAACGCCAATATGTTGTCTCGCTTCCAATGAAAAAAACAAAACAGCTTCCTAAGCCCGTCCCACTCCTTCAGGGTGCAGAACTCTGATATGACAAAGAGGCAGGTCAGCAGGGTTTCACTTCTTCATCAGAGAGTTTCACTGGAATCGGAAGTATTAAGCAATGCAGCAACTGAGATTTCTTTAATGACCTTGGAATTGGAGTTTCTGTAAATTTCCCCTTTCACCCAATGCCAAGAGCTCCTGGGACGAAGAGAAGCTTGAGCTACACAGTGGCTTATACAGAACACACTTTCATAATGGAACAGAGTGCCCGATTTCCTTTTTGAATGTGTTCGAAAGATACGAAGTGACCCAGAATGATTTACAGTAAACATTATTTTTACACAGATAAGAATAACACCACAACACCTGCCTTCTCTGACATTCTCAACAGCTGAGACAACTCCCCTCACTGTTGACTGTCAATAGAGTGAAAACAGCAAGAGGGTGCTTCCTAAGGCCACTCCCAAGGTCACCTTGAGTGGGCCTCAGCTTCCAAAGGGCACTCAGATCACTGCATTTGTTAAAAAGTCAAAAAGATGGTTTTTTATTCTAGAAACTCCTTCTTGGAGATGTGGGAGACCAAACCCAGAGGTGGGCTGGGGTGGTGGGGAGGGAGGGCAATGCATTCTGTGAAATGATGTCATAGGGGTTGATGCCCTGTGGCTCTGAATGTTCACAGGCCTTTCTGGGAGAAAAGAGAACCCAGGAATCCATTTATTCTAGATTCCAGCAAACCAGAAAAATATGCAAAAACAAATAGACCCGCCGGAGCCCTGGCCCAGGTGGGGCCTGCAGAGGCTCCCATCAAAGGCTCTGGGCAGACTCCCTACTATCACCCTCTGCCATGCCTTCTGCTCAGTCATTGCCTTGTCTCCTGGCAACCACAAAAAGCTGCTTCTCCCCAACTGTCCCTTCTGGAGGGGCTGATGCACCATCAGAACTGCCTTCCAAACACCACCCACTCCGTGCCCCACACCGTACTGCATTATCTGGGTAGTATTGTTTGAACTTGTTGAAAACATTACTCTATAAAAGTTTCTTCTCCTTCTGGACAGGAACACGGTCTTCTCTTTTTGTTTCAATCCTAAGCAGTAATGCCATATTCTATCCTCGGTCATTGTTCTGGAGTTGGCTGACTGATTTGGGGCATTTCCACTACTGATCCCACTGGGTCTTCATCTGCATTTTTAAAACGCCACCTCCGTCACCCACACACGCTTTCTGCTAAGCAGCCCTCCCTTCTTCAGCCAGTGTTTGTGGGTTTGTTCCTCTTGCATGTGCTTTTTCACGGAACCCTAGATTTTTAATCAGATGTACTTTTTGTTGTTATTGTTACAGCCATGAAACCTATGCTCTAGGAACCATGTGAACAAGCATTTTAAAAGGCACAAGGTTTGTTTCTTGCAGTCAGGTGTACTCTAAGGGATTCTAAGTGTGCGTCTGGTTCCCTGAAGAAAGGACACAGGAGCTTTTCCACTGTGGTCGTGTTGACCTCCCCATCACACAATGTTGCCACCATGGGGGAAGAAGACAGAAGGAGAGGGAAGGGGAAAATGCATTTTCATCTCTACCTATCCCCAGCCCAGAACGCATGATGGATGCCGTATCCAATTCTATCTGTCCTGTTTACTGGAGCGTCGCCCACCCTCTGCTCCTGCCCCCAGGCAAATTCAAACAACTTCATTGTTTTACAAGAAAAATGAAAACCACCCGAAGCTGCCCTGTTGCACTCATGTGAAATTACTGCCATGACCCAGTGCTGTCTCAGACCAACAAAGCTGAGATGTCTGCTAGCTTCCCCATTAGCTCTGTCTGCCACTGATGCGTCCGATAGTGATGTGGAGACCCGAGTGCGACACCAAGCAGACGTGTCCAGCTGCATAACTGATAAGTGATTCTCAGAGGGAGTCCATCCCTTTATTACAACATAACAATCACAGCAATTAACAATGTGCTGGCTGCCTGGCTGGTGCTTGGAAAAGCTGATGTGCAAAGATACTCTTAGGAAAAGAGAGCTAAAAATCACCAAATTCCAGAACAGCTGTGAATCGCCTGCTCTGATGTGGGAAAACGAGAAGAAATCATGACTAGGAACTTCCAGGCATGTCTGGCTGTCTTTATGGGCCCAGTGCAGAGCTCTAGGTTCATGCTCCTAACTGCAATGCCAAGTGAGATAATCTTCACCTTTGTGGATGGGGATCTGTGCAGGTAACGACTTTACCTTCCCTAAGACTAATGGGGCATCCAAGACTCTTCCTGTTAGGCCTACAGCTCATGGTTTTGTGGACCAAACTTTCCCATTTGCCCTTCCCACTTCAGACACACGGAGTGATCTGTGGTTCTGGGACCCCACATCTGGTCTTGTAGAACTCCATGCCTTATGCTTACTGTCCACACTACCTGGAATGCTTTCTTGTCTTCTGTCTGATGAGTTTCCACCCACCTCTCAAGACCTGGCTTAAGTATCACCCCCTCCAAAAAGTATTCCTTGACCCCAAGCCCAAGCTGTGCTCTTATCTCTTTCCCCTGTACCCAAACAGGAGGTTATTTCTTATCACAGTTATAACACTCATCAAACAGAACTACAGCTATTTATTTATGGGTCTGATTCCCTACACTGAACTGCAAGCCCCATGGAGGGTTTTATCTTGTTCCTCTTTGTGCCATCTGTGCTGGCATATAGATGTGTGTTGAATTAATGGATGATTGGACCAATATGATGTGTTAAGTTTAATAGTATTTAGGGTTTAATATTATCACCTTATGAGCTCAGCATATAAGGAAGGGGTACCTTCTTTTGACCCCTAAGTTCTCTGATGGTTGAACAGAAAACACATACCTCTTAGTTTGTTCAAAGATACCATGGCAGCCCACCCAGGCTCCATGGGCTTGCCTGATAGAATATTGATGACTCGCCACTCTGCAGAACATAATATTTTCAGCAGAAGAATCCCAATTACTTAACACATCAAACTCAGCATCTGCTCTTTTCAAAGCATATGGAAAGAAGGCTTTAATACTTGACACACATTATAAAACTACAAAGAGAAGAGCCAACCCATTCAACATCATAATGCGTGTTGGTCGCTGACACTTCTACTGGCGTATAGAGATAACAGAAGTGTGCAGAATACTCTACTGGTAAATCCCCTCCCACCCAAAGATCAATGCCAGTAGGAGTTTATATTACAAGTGTGTGAGGGAGAACACACTACACCTTCTCTGAAAGGTAAATGAGGCTGCCCAGCAGCCTCTGGAATTCACAGGGAAGATCACCCTCTCATCCACAGAGATCATTTGTGTCCTAATGCCAAATTCAAGCCACTTCTGAGACTGGACAATGGGCACAGTTGTGCCAGCTTGCTTGTCTTTGGGTTCCTGACAATGATTAGAGGCTGCTCCATAAGCAATCTACATAACTATGGAGTGGGGACAGTTGGACTTTGTGAGTTCTCAGGGAGAGGTCATTAGACACAAGCTCCATGTAAGATGCACAGTGTCCTGGTCCTGTGACTAAGCTGAGACAAAAGCAGGGCAGTTAACACCTCAGGTTCAGTTTCCCCACACGTAAAATGAATAGAGCTGAACAGTAGCTTTTGCAAGGTCACTACCAGCTCCAGCCCTTATTGACTTCGTACCCCACACCCATGTCTGGTCCAATGTGAAATATAAGTGACCTAGGTCCCACCGGGAGAAACTTTGGCATGCAATGGGAATATCTACCACTGAAGCTCACATGTGACCTTTTCAACCAGTACCCCAGTTTTCCTGACTCCTTTCCCTGCTTAGTTTTCTCCGTAGCACTTACCGCCACCCAATGCACCTTGTGTTTTCTCAAGTATGTTGTTTGTTTGCTTACACTATAATGCAGGGCTAATGGCCACAGAGATTGTTCTCTGCACCTAGACTCTTTCCTGATACATAGCAGGTTATTAATAAATACTTGTTGAATTAACGAATTGAATTGCCCTCTGCTTTGAAAACCTTCTGTGTTAAGAGCAAATGATCAGGGAAAAAAAAAATCCTTTTTATCCTAAATAATATCTGTTATTGAGAACAAAGTTTCAGAGGTTAAATTATGAAGTGAACGACACTGTAAGGCAGTTATTTACTAAACAGTCTGGAAAAATCTGGAAACATACATACAAAAGAGAAAAAAAGTAAGTAATATGTAATTGGGCTATTACAAATAACTGAAAAATGAGTCTTTTTATGCTTTGGTCCATTTGTAGAAGAGTCAATGGATAGAGTGATTTTAATTTTTCATAGCACACCCGAATCTCTATTTCCTGGGGTTTCCACTCTTCCTGGGGCTTTGTCAACCTGCCTCTCAGGTTTGCACAGATAAGAGAAGGATAGAAAGTAGATAAAGTTAAATTCTTGACTTTCCTGAGACCTAAGCAATGAGTCTGTAAGTCCACAGCGTAATTACTTTAGGGTTTCCTTTTTTTTTTTTTTTTTTTTTGTTGAGACGGAGTCTCACTGTGTCACCCAGGTTGGAGTGCTGTGGCCGGATCTCAGCATCTCAGCTCACTGCAAGCTCCGCCTCCTGGGTTCACACCATTCTCCTGCCTCAGCCTCCCGGGTAGCTGGGACTACAGGCGCCACCACCTCCCCTGGCTAGTTTTTTTGTATTTTTTAGTAGAGACGGGGTTTCACTGTGTTAGCCAGGATGGTCTCGATCTCCTGACCTCGTGATCCGCCCGTCTCGGCTTCCCAAAGTGCTGGGATTACAGGCTTGAGCCACCGCGCCCAGCTACTTTAAGGTTTTCTAATATGATATGCACCCCCACTCTGGGAACCAAAAATCTTTGGAAGATGCAGCCATGACCTCCTGCTAATAGCATAATATAAAGTATAAGTTTAAACCCCAGGCTTCCCCTGTCTCAGACCTTGGCTCTCAAATGTCTTAGCAGGGACCCTGAAGCATGGGATCCGAGCCCTAAAGGCAGTGGTGATTTAACAGGAGCAGGGTTTCTGCTTAAGCTCACTGGGTCTCAACATTCCTTAGAGTTCATAGTATGAGAAACTGATAATGGGAAAACAAGAAATCAACAAATTACTATTTAGCCCAAAAATGTAGAGTGTGTTTATCAAAATAAAGTGGAAAACACTTAGAAGAGATGAAAAATCATCCTTTTAGAATGCTAACCACATGATTTGAAAAGAATAGCTAGGTTTTAGACTGCTTTGAGTTTTTAGTGGGAACTCACAAGTTCAGTCAGGGACTCCAGGGCAAACACCTCTTCTCTGAAAAGTGGCCCGGCATCCCAAGTAGATAAACAACAGAAAGAGCTTAGCTTCCTTAAGCTGCTCAAAGCAAACTGGGGATACTCACTTGCTCTGGAAGAATGACTGTCAACTTCACGGGAATTTAAACAAATAATTCCCAAGAGTCTGAGTACTTTGAATCTGATGCGTGGCTTGCCAGATGGTTTCCACGTGTAGGGGATGTTCAGAGCCCCCACATTTAGGTTTTTTGATGTTCTAGGCATTCCTTCTAACTCACATTTCAGACTTTGCTGAGTTTCTATATAAACTCTAAAACTATGGCATCCTCCAGAGTGGGATAAAAGTTTAATTTTTGTTCATTCATTCATTCTCTCCAACAGCTGGGTAACGATCTATGCTCCTTTCCCTAAGCCAAACAGTGATTTGAGCCATTCAGTGTGTGAAAAAAAAATAAATCTTGGGATGCAAAACTCACTAAGCCAAAGGTAAAAATCAAGCTGGGAACTGGGTCTTGCAAATCTGTCTCCCATTTTGGTTCCTAAATAAGATGGCTGTGCAGATGAAAAGCTATATACCTCCCTCACATTTCACCCACAAGGAAATTCCTTGTGGGCCCCAAGATCTTTACCCTAAAGCAGTTCCGTTGAAGTTCACCATGATGATGTAAATTGATAGCTTACCTTCACAGGTGTGGGACAAAGGACAGGACTCAAAGTCAACCCTCTGCTCACCTGAGACAAATGCGTATCTGATTGCTTCCTCTGCCCTATTGTCTGTGTTATCTTATATAAAGATGCAGATTCACCAAGCCAGACGAAGGCGTAAATGACTATTTCCCTACTTTCCCTCATATGAAAATTGTGTGTTTCCCCAATATCCTACCTTTTCCACTTTAAATATTGAAGCCCTCAAGATTATCTCTGGAGAAAAACACAGATCTGTCTCCTGGGCACACATCCTTGACTTTGCCAAATAAACCTCCTAAAATGATTGAGACTTGCCTTGGTCGTTTTCCTTGATTTACAGGTGTCCTCCAGGCTAAAAATAGATTAGAAATACAGATGGCTATGGTTAGAATGTGTCCCCCAAAGTTCATGAGTTGGAAATTCAATTCCTAATGCCACAGCATTGAGAGGTAGACCTTTGAGAAGTGATTAGGTCATGAGGGCTCTGCACTAATGACTAGATTAACGCCATGATCGCAACAGTGGGTGAGTATTCTTGGGAGTGGGTCCTGACAAAAGGAGAAGTCTAGCTCACTTCCGTTTGGTCTCTTACATGCCCTCTCACTGTTCTGCCTTCTGCCATGGAATGAAACAGCGCAGAGGCCCTCACCAGATGCTGGTGCCGTGCTCTTGGACTTCTCAGCTTCCAGAACTGTGAGTCAAATAAATTTTTCTGTTTATTATAAATTACCCAGTCTGTGCTATTCTGTAATAGCAACAAAAAATGACCTAAGTCATTGTTCAATTGTGTTCATAAAGCATACGTGGTGTCCCAGATACACACAAGCCCCAGCAGGACCAACTCATGTTAGAAGAGGTTTTTCCTGGTTTGCCCACTCTGGGTGTCAGAATTTTGACTTTAACAGTCTCTGAGAATCCCTTATGTAAAAATATAAAAATACTTTATAGGATTTAAAGATTCCACAATGATGACAAAAGCATTTGTAGCCAGTGACTAGACTTTAGGCAGTTTTTAATGAGAACTGTGTGTATTTTATTCAGCGTACCTATATGCAAGGTGGTGTGAAGTGTGTGTGGTAGTTCTGAGGTCGAAGTTTCATTTTCTTCTCACTGGGGAACTGGTGATACCTGACTCAGAGACTGAGGACACAGTTCTGGGTGAGTTTTCTTCTTTGTGTTCCATGCATGCATCTTAGTCTTTGCTTACACACTGTCCAGATGAGTCTTGAGGCACTATGCCTTTATTTATTGCTCCATGTAATAAACCTTGCTTCTTCTCCATGCACTCTCTAGCATAAACTTTATCTTGGATTTTCTGCCATGTTCAGAGTTCCATGGGCTATGGTGATGGTAGAGATATTTTGAAATGTCCTTGGAAATCTATATGAGGTCTTAGTGAAAAATGAACCCTCTTGTATGCTGTTGCTCAGTACATGTCACTTTCTGTCTAACACCATTAAACTCACCCCCTACCTGCCAAGAGCAGCAGTTAATGAACATTGCTACCTCATTACCCCGTGTGCCCTCAGTGCAATGGGCTCATAAAGCCTGTCAGGAGTTACTCTAGCTTATAAGAAATGAAGATCAAGGGAAGAGCACCAGAGCATAGCCAGTATCTCTCTTAGAGGCCCTGGCATCTTCTGTTTTCGGGTGCATGACATCAAATCCTTCTCAGCCAACTACCCGAGGATGAAACTCCAGAAAGCCTCTCTCCAGTTCCTTTTAAATTGTTGTAATTGGTAACTGGTTTAGCATGCGTGTGTATTTCAGTTGAGTGTAAAGGGATTGGAAGGAACTCAGTAGCAATGCCTGTGTCCTGAGTGTCATACTTTAAACATATTAAATGCAAGTTCCACTTACACACCAAAGTGAGGTTGAGCGAGTGTGTTGTGAGCTGAGTTGTATGACAAGAGGCAGCTTAGAGTAGCTGTTAAAAGCCTGGGCCCTTTAGATAGGCAGCTACAGTCGGACTGTAAGCTGCATAGCTTAGAAGCTGCACATCTTGAGCAGACTGCTTAACCTTGATTTTCCCAACTATAGTATCAAAAGGAGATGATGCATGGGAAGCACTTAGCTTAGAGAAGTGGATTTAGGTAGCACTTAGTAAATCTAAGCTCTTTACGATGTACTTAGGGCTAAAAACCAAACGGACTATCATCCAGAGAAATGTGCCATGTGATGTCCCAGGCAAACTCCTCAAACTCTTTAGGGGTTATAACATCTTTGTGCTTCCTGACTCTGCCAGTCCAATTGCTACATGCACATCTCCTGAAGTCCTGCCCAGTTCTCCCTACTCCTCCATGAAGCTTTCTCTAACCTCCTGAGTGGTGGACTCACAACCCAGCAAACCAGAGGCCTCTGGATAGCCGTTGATAACTTCAGACCATTCTCAGAATCCTGCCAATTTCATGCAGCAGTAGTCCCAGAGTATTTATGAAACCCCTTTAGTCTGTTGCAAGTCTGGTTTTGATAAGCAAGAGCCAATAATACCCGGATCTCGAAGAGAGGCTAGTGTCCAATGTTGCCCTTATCATTAATTAAGCCAACACATCAGAGAGGTAATAAATACAAATGGCAGCATGACAGGCCAGCACTGGGCATCTAGATCTCGACAGTGTTGGTGTTGTTATCCTCATTATGGTGTGGGATGCATAGCTGATTGGCAGCCTTATATCTCTGTGACTATCTCCCACACCTCTCCAATGGTCTCAAGTCACTGTGGAATCTCTCCAAATATTGTGGAAATTTATAGCCCAGAACAATCAGTTGTGTTATTCTCTCAAATAAAAAATACTTTGCATCATTTCAAAGGAAAAGTATGACCTCTGCTGGAAGAATCATGGCACTGACCATTGCCAGAAAGGAAGGAGGGAAAACGAGGGAGGAAGGAGGAAAGCCCTTGATGGCAACTCAGAGCTCTCTCATCTGTGAAATGCCAGGCTGATAGAACCTATCTGATTGACTGCCTAGTTTCATTGCCTTTGATTTTTCTTTCCCGATGCCCCCTGGCATGACTCACAAGGGTGAAACCAGCCTTCTGTCACCCCCAGGAAACAGAGCTACTATAATCTAATCTTAACCATCCTCTACTTACCATTTGAATGACTTTTTCCAAAGAAGGTTTTGGAGAAAAATATTCTATTACTGTATTTTTATAGGCATTTTGGGCTTGTTTTATAGCCTTATTTTGACAGAGGAAGTGGGCATAGAAGAAACGGAAAAATTGTCATGACGACCATTAAAAAAAATGACAATTTGGGCTGGGCGCGGTGGCTCACACCTCATACCTGTAATCCCAGCACTTCGGGAGGCTGAGGTGGGCAGATCTCCTGTGGTCAGGTGTTCGAGACCAGCCTGGCCACCATAGTGAAACCTGTCTCTACTAAAAATACAAAAATTAGCCCGGTGTGGTGATGGGCACCTGTAATCCCAGCTACTCAAAAGGCTGAGGCAGAGAAATTGCTTGAACTCGGGAGGCGGAGGTTGCAGTGAGCCAGGATTGTGCCACTGTGTACCAGGCTCAGCAACAAAGAGCGAAACTCTGTCAAGACAAAACAAAGCAAACAAAAAACAAGCAAACAAACAAAACAATTTGAATAGAGACTGGTATTTAACTGTGGAAGCTACTTTATCATAAATCTCCTTATTGGAAGATGCTATTAGCAAATATTTAATTGTTAAGATGAAGGAAAGGATAGCAACTGAAAGATTAAATGCTTCCAAAAATTTCTGAACAGGTATAAACTGAAAAGGTTGAACCTATACTGTTGAAAACATAATTTCTCCCCTAGTGGAATTTCTCAAGAGTTGGAGAGAATGGTTTGAAAATGAGAAGGTATTTACCATTAAACCTGTCTCCTCTTAAATTTCAGGAAATTTGCTCCTGTGACTCCTCTTAACAGATCTTCACCCTTAGGCCTCCTATTCCAGATACTCAGGTGCGAGAAATGCTGGTCATTTACTCCTCAGCTTCTCCTCTGTCCTACAGACTTTGGGAGAATCTGCTTCTTTCAGTCCTGGGTGCTCAGGTTATAGCAAGGACCGGGTTTCTACTCCCCATATATCCACAGCAGACTCCAGGCAAGTTATCAGCTGGACTGGGGCAGTCCAATTTGTTCACTCTGGAAAACTTGAAGATACCCAGCTCTTAACTGGATGGTGATGTGCACCCAGGGCCACGGTGGTTAGTTTTTAGCACTTGACACAAGACAATGCAGCAACAGAGCAGAAAGAAGCGAAGATGAGAAAACATGAGCTGCCAGAGAGACCAAAAAAAGTAGCCTCACCGGTTGACTTCCCATGTCCCAGGTCTAGCCCCTTGTACAACCTGATCCTTCTTTCCACCCTGGAATCCCAAAGATACCATCCCCTCCCCCATCAGTGCTATAGCCACCATCGTCTTTACCATCATCAGCACCATCTTCACCACCTTCACACCAGCACTACTTTCAGCACTATCTTCTCCATCACCATTTCCACCATCGTCACCATCACCAGTCAGTATCATCACCAAAGCCATCAACACCATCACCACGACACCAGAACCATGACCACGATCACCATCGACCATGCCCATCATGACCATCGTTACCACCACTGTAGCCACCATCACCAGTTTCCATAGTAACATCCATACTGTCACACCATGAGCAAAGTGATCTCTTCTGGATAAAGCTAATTTGACTGAATTTCTGTTCCATGTAACTAAGTGATCCCCTAGTGGAAAAAGAAGAAACAGAAAAGTTGTCACTGTGAACCATCAAAAATCACAATTTGAATAGAGGGCATAAATGAAGAGGGTCTTAGGTTAGGATTTTCGAAAGTTAAAACAGTGACAAAAATATCGGCACTAACCCAAAACTCACATGAGAAATGCATTATGTGAAACACTGGCTTTGGTAGATTTTCATACAGGAAGTCATTAACATTTTGTTTAATACAGTTTTGTGAAAGGAACGTCACCACAAGCAAAAGCAAAACCATATTTTGCATTTTTCTTTTTAATACATCCTCATATGCTATGGTAGAGCAGAAACTTTATTTGGAATCAAAACCAGGGGTGCAAAAGGTCTAAGAATAACACTGGGCAAATTTCCTAGCATCTCCCAGCCTCACTTTCCACTTCTGTGAAATGGGGACAATTGTAATGTCTACTTTAAAGGGTTATGGTATCAATAAGATAACAAGTACTATTATTAAATACTTATCACTTGTCAAGCCTAGTTCCTGGCACTAAAAATGTAAACCATTTTCATTTTGCTTTTATTAACCTTTTGTGTCTTTTGCAGAGTCTACCCCATGACTGTTTAATTGGTGTTAAGAATACTAATAAATGAACGTTTAAGTTAGGTGGGGGGTAAAATCCTGGAGATGGGAAATACACTTTTTGCCAGTGAATACACAATGCCCCTCTAAAAAGAGGAGAATCAAACACAGTCATGTTTGTTTAATTTTATGCAAAAACCAAAAGTGCCTCACAGACTGTCTAACAAGTTGCTTTAGGCCTTAGGGAAAATTCCTCTTAAAACTGGACCTAGAGCCAGGTGCAGCGGCTCATGCCTGAAATTCTAGTGACTCAGGAGACTGAGGTGGGAGGATCTCTTGAGGCCAGGATTTCATGACCAGTCTGAGCAACGTAAGGAGACCCCATCTCTACAAAAAAAAAAAAAAAATTTAATTAGTTGGGCATGGTGGCATGCACTTGTAGTGGCAGCTACTTGGGAGGCTGAGGTGACAGGATGACTTGAGTCCAGGAATTCAGGGATGCAGTGAGCTCTGGTCATTCTACTGCACTCCAGCGTGGGTGACACACAGTGAGACCCTGAGACTCTGTCTCTAAAAAATAAATAAATAAAAAATATAAATAAAAATAGGAAAGAAAGAACACAAAAATCCCAACCTAAAATTCCTAAATTCCTAAATATCTCTGAGTCACCAGAAGCCTGGTAGGTCTATAAAAATACAGTGTAGTTATCTTATGTAAGGGACAGCAAATATATTATTGATGGTAGATTTGTGTCTTTCGTTTCTAGAAAGACACAAATTAAACAAGGAAAATGTGAATGGCTTCCCTATTCCTAAACCAGATTACAAATAAATTCTAGGTAAATTTAGGTTCACAATAAAAGACAGTATGAAACTGCAAAAGCCCAAAGCAGAAAACCCAAACAAATATAACCATCTTCTTAACATTAAAACAAATGTTAAGCCTTTTATTTGTTTCACTGCCTTAAGAATTTTGAGATAAGAATAGGTATTAGATAAAATTGACACTGAGACCAAGGGCTGCACAGGAGCAAGCTGAGAATAAACAGAAGAGTGGCTGCCCATTCTGAAGACCAAGGGGTCTTGAGTCCTTAACCATCTTAGTCTCAATCTGGGAAGCTTGTACATTCTTCTTGTTAAAGATGAGGCTAATCGCAAAAGAAACTACATCCAAATGTCCCCAAGAGGAGGAGGATAGGGAACTCAGAGAGCTGACAGTTCCTGATATTCACCCTATTTCATGGTAGGATTCCTTCATCAGCCAGTCCACAAGCATTTCTTGAGTGACCTCTATGTATTAAGTTCAGTATATCATTTTTGTGGCACCAGTCCTCGTGGTGACAAATTCTAAAAGTGATGAGCAATCAGACTAAGATAGTGCTGCTGCTTTGTCATTGACTGTTCAAGAGATGGTGGTACCTATTTATTAGTCAATCGATTTAATAAAAATTGTTCTGCCACTGTAAAGTCAACACTTGACTCTCTCATTTGGGGTGTGTCAAAAAAGGTCCCTATCCTAATCTTGGAGAAGGTAGAAAATGGGCTGGGGGTCAGAGTGGGAAACTATCCTTCGATAGTTTGACCAATACAGCTGAAGGTGGTAATTTTCTATCCATTATCCACTATTTTCCATTTGCCCAGCTGAAAGATCATATAACCAAGCTTCTCTGACTGCTAGATACAACCATGTAACTAAGTGCTGACCCGTAAGATGAAAGCAGATGTCAAGCTTTTGGCATCCTCCTTAATGGGATCTTAGTGTTTTTTACACTTCTTCATTTCTACTGCCTAGAATGCTGATATGATTTTTGGAGATTTGACAGCCATAGCCATCTTGGACCACAAGGTGATCTTAAGAATGGTCTTCGTGTGCTAAGGATGATGGAGTGAAACAACAGAGGAACCTTATCCTTGTTACCTTAGATCTACATTTCCAGACTTGGGCTACCTAACTCTGAACTTCCTTTACACGAGAGAAAAAAAAAACCTAAAATTTTGAAGCCCCTATTATCTTGTGTTTGCTGTTATTTACAGCTAAAACTAGAAGTTATGACCTCTTATTCCTGTTCTGTTTGTATAACACGTCTAGAACAAAGCTCATTAAGCTGAATCATAAAATGGCATCTTCACTCCAGTTATCTAAGGTGGCTAATCAGTCACATGTGAAGGGACTCTAGCAGGGCTTCTCAGCTAATTCTGTTCACCCTTTGACCCAGCTCAGGGGTTGATATGGTTTGGTTCTTTGTCACCACCCAAATCTCATCTCAAATTGTAATCCCCGTAATCCCCACGAGTCAAGGGAAGAACCTGGTCGGAGGTGATTGGATCATGCAGGCGGTTTCCCCCATGCTGTTCTCATGATAGTGAGTGAGTTCTCATGAAATCTGATGGTTTTATAAGTGTTTGACAGTTTCTCCTTCACACACTCTCTCTCTCACCTGCCACCATGTAAGACATGCCTGCCTCTTCTTCCACCATGACAGTAAGTTTCCTGAGGCCTCCCCAGCCTTGTGGAACTGTGAGTCAATTAAACCTCTTTTCTTTATAAATTACCCACTTTCAGGCAGTTCTTTATAGCAGTGTGAGAACTGACTAATTCAGGGTCACCCCGTGAAACCTTCCCTAATTTCACCTTCATGCCTGGGCTGCATAAGGTGCCCTCTGCGCTCCCATTTTATGCTGTGCATGCCTGTGTGTTAATATTATGTGCTTGATACATCCACATTCCCCATTCCTTTGGGGTAGACACTGTCTTCATTCAGCTTTGTATTTGTAGGCTCTAACACAGGACCAGGGACACAGTAAACAGTAGGCACTGAATAAAGGTTTATAGCACTCTGTTATGTTTATCTGTAGCTGCTTTTCAGTGATGTTTGGTGCTTTTGTGACTCTCTAGAGACAAAAATAAAATAGCCCTTAAAAAAAATGAGTAGAAACGGATGGTTTGTTGTAGATGAGTGATCAACAAAATAAAGACCCTCATATCAGAGAGCTGCCACCTCTGCAGGTAGGGCCATGTTTTGCCCACAGTTCATGCTGGCATAATGTAGGGCTCTAGATCAGACAAGCAATTAAATTCTGCTTCCTATGAGTGCAAAATTGGTGACCAAAATAGCTTCCTCTCTTCATGGCATGCATCAAAAGTGTTTGTTTACAGACAGTTGACAGGCTGCTAATTACCTCCTGACACCCTGAGACGACACTCATTCATCTCCCATGCAGGTCCTGACAACCATAAAGTGTGTACCTGTCAACCTGACTTACCAAGGAGCAGTTTCTCTCGGTTGAGGCTGTTGACCCCACTCCCATTTGAGTGACAAGGATCAGGCCGTTTCTCACTTCAGGCAGCCTGACCCTTACACAACCCACTCCATTTTTTGTAGGAATCCCTTCAACTAATGAACACTGTGTTCATCGGGCCAAAGGTTCCAAATAATTGCTGTGTGATTGTATATCACAGTTCTTGGCAGCTCATTATGGGAGGGGAAAAAAAAACCTTAGGATCCAAGTGAGTCTAACATTGGACAACTCAGTTTTATCTTAATTGAAACGTTGAGAATTCCTGAACCACAAATTTTATTTTTCTCAATTTAGGCTTATAATTCTCCACTCAGTCCATTTATAACCTCACTGATTTTAACTTCCTGCCCCCTATTTTGTAGTAGTTGATCTAAGAAAGATAATTGAGGTGGGAAAATGACCTTTGGGTATTCCACCGGTTTCTTAAGTAAGAAGAAGAGGGAGCTCATGGATATTGCATGCCCATGAACCAGGCTGGCATGATAGGTCTTCCATCTCAGCTCTCTCCACCACATAATGGTAGGTGGACATCTAGGTCCTTTAGAAATAAAATTTTCCCACTTGGAGTCATATTTCACTGAATATCATATAAAATACATCCTGGGCCAATGCTTGGAGTTGAGATGTTCCTATAGACCATACTTACATGTTCTCTTCTCCCACCTAAGTTCATTCATTAATTTAATAAATATTTGTGGAGTACCTACTATGGGACAGGCACTATACTCAACCCTGAGGCTATAGCAGAGATTAAGGCCCTGCCCTCAGGGAGCTCACAATCTAGGACAGAAGACAGACAACAAACCCCAAACAGCCTGATCCTATTATGTCAGGAGCAGACTAATGCTATGAAGAAAATGAAGCATACTGGAAGGACAGAAGGTATGAAGAGGAAGTGTGTTCTTCAACATTATCATACATCAGGAGCATCTGCAGGGTTCTGGAAAGAGCAGGCAGAACACTTGAAACAGATTTAACTGAAGACAGTTATGTGAGTTAAGAGACTACCAAAAATGCTGAAGTATCCAGCAATGAGCTACAGTGGGAAGCCATTACCTCCCTGGACCTGAAAGAGCTTGGGAGAGAAAGGAATTAGCAGGCCACGTGAGAGCCTGCTCAGTAGAAGAGAGAAGGTTGAGACCAAACTCTGAGGTAAGAGCCAAAGCACCAGTGAAGGTCCACACACCACCAGTGTAAACATTTCCAAGTGATATTTCAAGCTAACAAATTATTTAGTAAAATTAGTTCTATTCTCCTGCCTTGATATCTCTATAATGACAAAACAGAAAAATACATGTAAAATTATAGTTGTCTACAGTACCCCAGTGGATGGCACTTGGACGTGATAAGTCATTTAAACTAGAGCCACAGCCTCATAGTCATGGCCCCTCTCACCTTCTCTCACCTCTCCTAAAGCGCAGGGACAGGCTTTATCTGAAGTTCTCTTATCTAAGGGAAGTTCCTCCCTTAAAAGGAATGGGACAGTTGTGAGCATTCTCCCTGGGATCTACATGAATTGGAGATGCTTAAAGGTCTCCATGCCCAGGTCACCACACCCAGACAGACTTTTCACCTCTCCTTCCAAGGGCTCCTACCTGAGGGACTTTTATTTCTGCATAAGACAGCCTTTGTTCCCTGTGCACTTCCTCCCCTCACCCTCCCATAGCTTGTCATCACCACTCTCCAGGAGCCTTTAAGCTCCTGTTTATTTCTGTAGCTCAAAATGCTATTTAAGCTTCAACCACCTGGCCCTTTTTGAGGCTCAAGCTTGTGGGGCTCCCGTGCATATGAATTTAATCGATCTGTATGTGGTTTCTCCTGCTAATCTGGCTACTGTCAAGTTTATTTCTCACATGTAAATATCACAACACCAGAAGGGAGAGAGAAGGTTCCCTCGCTCCTACACAACAAAATACCAAAGACAACTGAATTCATTATTATTACACATCTTGGAGTATTCTGTTGATAGGCAAACAATATTTGAATGAGTAGAAAAACCCTACATAATCCATACATTTCTATATATTTAATCCATACACTGTATTTTCCATGCCTTAATATCATCAAAATTACAAATTATGTTTTAAAATCAAGACTTTTAATGTAGTTTATATTGTATTGATGATAATGCCAAGTTAGACATTTCTTGAGTTACTGTAGTTCTTCAGTTCTTAAGTAGTAGTTCTTAAGTTCATTTACTAAATTCAGTTGGGAGAAAGTGTGCTCTGCTGAGGCAGTAGCAATTGGAATTGCAAAAAAAAAAATCTAAGCAATACTTAAATTCAGAAATAAATCATAAATTTGATATATCATGTTCAAAAATTATAATGAGTTCTCATATGATAAAGTATTATTCCTTAAAAGATTCAGAACATTTTAAGTTTATTACATAAATAATTCTCACGTATTAAGTAATTTAACTGTCTCTTAAAACAATATGTGTGTGTGTGTATAGACAGAATAAGTTTTTCTTTTCTCTTTTGAATTTTTCAGTGCTAGACTTTTATAAAGAAAACTGATAATAGTACCAGAATATTCAATTTATTCAATTTTCTCTTTAATTACAGAAACCAGTTTCAGAATTATTTTATAGAATTCTCTCCTTCATAGTCATGTAAAATTTTTATTTTCGCATTCTAATTTTCTGATACGTTATTTGGAATGTAACTTTACTTTTCTGATACCCTTTTCATGTGGAATTTTATTCTCCTGAAAATTTAAAAACATTTAAAGTCCTTTAAAAAGTAAAAATAGAGAAACTATGATCTACTTGACTTTTTTTGGTTTGATTTTGCTGACATTATTAACAGCAAGCAATAATTTATAAGAAATATAACTGACAGTATCACAAATTTGACACTGATTTTTTCATAAAAGATCAAGACTTATTCTTTATTTGAGGACCTCTTGTTGTCATTGCTTTACCATCCAGTGCATCTCTTATCTTGACTAAATTAAACCTAAGAGATTTGAAGTCATCCATTTGGCATTCTATTGTGTGTCTAGAGCAGCTGCAAAGTCGAATTTGACATGTGTTTCATCAGAATGTTCCATGGTGGGCAGATGCAGAAAATACCATTTTGACCTTTGAAACCACTTTTGCAAAATTATGACAGTAAAAGAAACCTGACATAGTTTATTCCATTTTGCTTCAAACCTCCAAGCTGTCCTTGGTCATTCCTGGGTATAGAACAAGCTGGCCTTGGAAGAAATTTGGTTTATAGCTTAACTTTAAAGCAAGGATGATAATACCCTTTCCCAAAACTCAACTGCCTTTTTAAAACTAATTAAAGTCCACAAGATTAGGATTACAAGAAGGGCCTGAATTCTGCTAAGATATAGGCTTAGTTAAACAATAACCAGTCATTTTTCCAGAGGTCACAAGATTTGTAATTTCCCCGAGTATTCCCACAGATAACATCACTGTTGTAACACCTGAGATTGGACTTTTGAGATGTCTTTCAGACTTTTGCATTTCTGATGACGAGTTATCTCCACCTGGACTCATGACTCATGACTCTGTCCTGTGGACCCTACTGAGAGGCAGACTCAGCACATGAGGACCATTTTCCACTACCCTATGATGGCATCCCCAGCCAATCAGCAGCACCCATTCTCTAGCCCCCTCTGCCCACCAAGCTATGCTTGAAAACCCTAACCTCTTCGCCTTCAGGGAGATGGATTTGAGTAATAACTCCACCTCCCGCCTGGTGTGGCCAGATTTCTATCACTTAAGCCCTTTACTGCAATGCCATGGTCTGGGTGAATTGGTTTTGTCTGTGCAGCAGGCAGGAAGAACCCATCAAGGGATTACACCTTAGTACCAAAGAATGGCATGTCTTTGGAAAAGCTGGAGCCATGTCTCCTGGTAACAAACGTGTCAGTGCCTGACATGCAAGACCCACTAGAACCAGAATCAACCATAGGAGAAGCAAGCAAATGGTCACTGGGCCCTACAGGTGATTGATGCCTCATTATGCATGAATCTCCTACATCTCTTAGCGTGAGGGGAGAGATCTGACAAGGTTGTTGATCTGTCTTTTCTCTTGCCTGAAAGCTTCAGCCACTCACATCCTCCCTGCTCTGTAATGCAACATCCATCTCTGCCTTGGCAGTGGCACTGCCCCCGAATCCTAATGTCCTTGGGATGCAGTTGCCTTTTGCTGTCAGAACACAAGAAAGAGACATGGAGATGTATCCTCGGGGACTTGAAGGACCTTAGTCTTGAGAGCACATGCTTGCGGGTGTGCCAGTGTAGGTGAGGAAAGTCTTTCCTCCCTGTCCTTCTGGGATCTGTGGCTGGGGCTCAGGAATCAGGCTGGTGAAAAGCAGATTAACAAGAGTAAAAGCAGTTTTAATTCATATGTGGTATGCACGGGAGTTCACAAGAAAAATGTAGCTACAGGAGGTGACCAGGTGACTGAGGCTTATGCACCATCATAGGCCAAACAAGGGAAAAGGGGTCTGGGGCTTCTGGGAGCAGGAGAAGTCAGATCTGGGAAGGCATGTTGGGGTCATCTTGTTATGCAGTTAAGAGTCTCTCAGGATATGGGGATTGTCTCCAGGAGCAGCTCCCTCCCTGCTATGGAAACAGTTTTACTTTATAAATGTAAATTTCCTTTACAAGAGGCAAAATGTATACTACATTTTTAGGCAGTTAGGGGGAGGTAAGGAGCTTTTCCTGTGTCTGCTGGTTCTCAGTTGCCTTCAGCTCAAAATAATGCGCGTGCTGAAGAGGCAGACTTTGGGATGACATACACTGATACCCTGTGGAAGCAAGAGAGGCACTGTGTGTTTCTTAATGCATTTGTGTGTGTTTGTGACACGTGGGACCTGCGGAGGCATAGGGGACCAGAGCAGGGGTTCCACCTGCCTGCATTTGTGTTTGGTACAGAAGTGATTGCCACCGAGGAAAGTCAGCACTTACAGAACAGTATGGGCAAGAAGAGGAGAGAGATGCCTGTCCTCTCATTGCCCACCCTGCCATCTTCTGCCAGGCTGAGAAAGCAGAGGGAGAGGCAGCATGGGGAGGTAGGATTCTGGGTCACAGAGTGGGGCAGAGGGGCTGGAAAGCATGGGGCGTGGTGACTAAGGACCATACTCTGACCTTTTATTGCTCACATTTCTTTCTAAGGGGCTTAGGAAGTCTCACCTTACAAACCATAAAATATTCTTAAGCAAGATTTTTCTTTTCTTTTTTTTTTAAGATAGAGTCTCACTCTGTTGCCCAGGCTGGAGTGCAGTGGCATGATCTCCAATTGCTGCAGGCTCTGCCTCCGGGTTCAAGTGATTCTTGAGCCTCAACCTCCTGAGTAGCTGGGACTACAGGTTCATGCCACCATGCCCAGACAACTTTTGTATTTTTTTGTAGGGACGGCCGTGTTGCTCAGGCTGGTTTTGAACCCCTAACCTCAAGTGATCCCCTCACCTCAGCCTCCCAAAGTGCTGGGATTACAGGTGTGAGCCACTGCACCTGGCTTGTATTAGTCTGTTCTCACCCTGCTATAAAGAAATACTCAAGACTG
Source organism: Colobus angolensis palliatus (assembly GCF_000951035.1). Taxonomy (NCBI): domain Eukaryota; kingdom Metazoa; phylum Chordata; class Mammalia; order Primates; family Cercopithecidae; genus Colobus; species Colobus angolensis. The sequence goes on along the minus strand of NW_012122376.1, from coordinate 937,690 downwards.
GGTAATTTACAAAGGAAAGAGATTTAATTGACTCCCAGTTCCACATGACTGTGGAGGCCTTAGGAAACTCACAATCATGGTGGAAGGCACCTCTTCACAGGGCGACAGGAGAGAGAGAATGAGTGCCAGCAGGGAAATCATAAAACCATCAGATCATGAGAATAGCATGATTTAATTACCTCCTACCAGGTCTCTCCCACAACCCATGGGGATTATGGAATCATAATTCAAGATGAGATTTGGGTGGGGACACAAAGGCAAACCATATCACAGCCCAAGACTTTTACTGGCCCTGCGTGATATGGCCTACTTTCCAACTTGACCCAGGTATGGCATCACCTGAGAGATAGCAGACCTCTTATCTTAACTCAAACCTTCCTTTCTACTGACTCCAAGTCTTTAAACAAAGCTTAGCTCTTTCAACCAATTGCCAACTAAAGAATTCCTAAACCCAGCAGGGTGTGGTGGCTCAAGCCTATAATCCCAGCAATTTGGGAGGCTGAGGTGGGAGGATTGCTTGAGCTCAAGCGTTTAAGACCAGCTTAGGCAACATAGTGAGACCTTTTCTATTCTATTATAAAATTTTTTTTTAAGTAACCATGTGTGGTGGTGTACACCTGTAGTCCCAGATATCGGGGGGCTGAGACAGGAGGATTGCTTGAGCCCAGGAGATCAAAGCTGCAGTGAGCTATGATCATGCCACTGTACTCTAGCTCAAGTGACAGAGTGAGACCCTGTCTCAAAAATAAAAATAATAAACAATAAATATTTTTAAATAAAATAAAGAATCCCTAAACCTACCTATGACCTTTAAGTTCCCATTTTGAGATGTCCCATCTTTTCTGGGCAAACCAATGTATACCTTCCATGTATTGATTTTACCCACAATTGCTGTCTCCCTGAAATATATAAAACCAAAGTAGAACCCGATGACTTCAGGGGTACCTTCTCAAGGCCTCTTGAGACTCTGTTTTCCTGGGTCATGGTCTTCCACATGGCTCAGAATAAACCTCTTTAGCTATTTTGGCAGAGTTTGGTGTTTGTTCCTTCACAACAAATGAAGTAGTGATCACATGGTACTCATTGTTGGCCTCAGGGAGGCCTCTGGCTTTCACAAGTTGGTATTTTCTCAATTTTGGAGAGTGTGAGCAGGAGTTTTGATTCAAAGCTGGGTAAAACAAATCTTCCTCAGTCCTGATCTAGCACCTTAGAGGGAGCCAGCCCAGAAGAGAGTGCTTTACTCTTAGGCCATCTGGGAGGGAGCAGGCTGAGAGGGCTGTCGGTCAGGCGAGCCCCAGAGAAGAGCCGGGAAGGAAGGGGACTCCCTGGCAATAGAGGCTCATTACTTCTGTGGCACTCAGGTTGGCCTTTAGAGGGTTCATGGACTTCCTAGGAAAAACTGCTCAGAGAGCTGCAAAAAAATCCCACACAGTTCCCCCAGCACATAACACCACACATGCAAAGTAGGGTGAAGGGATTTGATTTTTCTCACAGGAAGTGCCTTGATGGAAGGGAAATGGAAGTCTTTCATTTTTGCATAATTCTGTAAATTATATACATTTTGCCAATTCAGCCCAAATTGGTATTTTCCTCTCCCTGATTCCTATTTCATTTACACATAATACTTAACATGCAACACGAGTTTCCAGACTGCCTGGAGAAAATAGGTTTGCCTCTGCTGTCCTAGCCTCCTGCTGGCTGCGTGCTCCGCAAAGCACCGTGCCGTCATGAAGCATTGCTTGTGTGGGTATGTGAAGGAACCAGAGCCCGCAGCCACATTGCTTACAGGGTTTTCCAAGGCTCTCACTTGGTGTTAGAGAGGGCAATTGCCATGCTGAGTATGCATCGGTGTGTCTGAGCAAAGTCAGCTGGAAAGAAGTGTTTGTCACAGTGCTGCAGGTCCCAGAGGGAGGCTTGGCCCTCATGAGCAGACCGCAGTGGGGGCTCCACACTGCCAGACCTCAGCCTTCTACTGGCCTCTGTTTCTCAAAAAGACCAGAGGCCTTGAGTCTGTGTTCTCCAGCCACAGCTAAAAGCTCCCCCTGAAACAACCAAGTCATTCCCTCGTTTGGAACCTGTCTTTGTGGCTCAACCAGACAGATACCTGCCTTTTGTCAGCCACTTGCTATGTCATGAGAAGCACACAGCTACCAGACAGAGGAAACCCAATTCTTATTGACTCCTGGGAGGTCTTAAGGAATTTATTTCCCCCACTGCGTCTCAGTTTCTGCAGATATACAACCAAAAACTAGGATCCCAAGCCCCACATAGTCCAATATGATAGCCACTAGCCACAGGTAGCTATTTAAATTATGGTTGAATTAATTAAAATTAAGTACAAGTGAAAATTCCATTCTTTGGTCAACTAGCCACCTTTCAAGGGCTCAATAGCCACGTGCGGCTGGCAACTCCCATACTGGCTGGTTCAGGTAACGGAACATTTCCATCACAGCTAGAGGTCCCGTGGGACAGTGCTGATCCAGAGGTTCCTAAGGCCCTTCCAGGGCTGGCATTCCAAGCGGAGGTGGGTGATCCCTGGCCTGCCTCCCCTCTGGCTACTGTGGGTGTCCCAGGCGTGGGTGCGTCCTCTAGTTCTCGTGGGTCAGAGCAAGCATCAGGAAACTCTGGCTTTGTTGCTCTTTTGAGTGTTCTCAGAGACCCTTTTAGGCATTGTCCAGGAACAAAAGTGCTCAAGTGACCTAGAAGAGGCTGCTTCATTGGCCTAGAGAGTGCTAGCCTGAGATGGGGAAACTGAGACCCAGAGTGGCTGAGGGTTGAGGGAACCAGGGGAGACTGTTGCTCGCTGGCCGCATGGAGGAAGGAGGGAGCCTTCCACAGATTCAGGAGGGATGGAAAGAGTGGTGCTCCCAGACCCGAGGCCCTCTCCGGAGAGACGGGTGTCTGCATGTGGTGGGCCTTTATCACAATTGTTGTCAGCCATTGAAAACTCTGCACAGTGTCTTCAGTACCACAGACTGACATCCTAGATGCCAGTCAGAGAGGTCCAGGGCTCGGTGGGTCTAGAGGAAGCCCTTGAGCCCGCATTGGTGGCCACCTTTCTTGAAGAGCTTGGCCAGGCTCAGCCGTGGAGCCTGTCCAAAGTGAGGATGCGCACTCAGGCTCTGGGACGCAGGGGCCAGACGGGGCTGACTGCAGTCTCTCCTTGGCTTGCCATGCCTGGCTGGCAGCTGAAAAAATCCTCACACCTGCTGGACAGAACCAAGGCCTGCTTTACTCACCCACACACACCTTGACTTGTGTGCCCAGGTGTTTGAGGGAAAAGTTCAGAAATAACAGCACCCAGGAATCCAGGGTGGGGGCTCCCCTGCTGGAGTGTGGGAGGCAGCCAGGTCAGTGCATCCTCGTTCTCCCTTGTTCATCCTCAAAATGTCCCAGAGGTTGCTGTTGGAACTCTCACCTTACAGAGGTGGATACCAAAGCTCAGAGAAGTAACATAGTACAAGCTACAGAGCTTAAAAAGTAGTAGTGCCAGGACTCAAAGCAAGCTAGGCCAACCTCCCAGCTGCGTTGTTTCTACTCTTCCACACAGAAATCTGATGTCTGACCCTGTCTCGGATGGATCATTCATTCATTCACTTAATTTTTCTTTCTTTCTCTTTCTTTCTTTCTTTCTCTTTCTTTCTTTCTTTCTTTCCTTCCTTCCTTCTTTCTTTCTTTCTTTCTTTCCTTCCTTCCTTCTTTCTTTCTTTCTTTCTTTCTTTCTTTCTTTCTTTCTTTCTTTCTTTCCTTCCTTCCTTCCTTCTTTCTTTCTCTCTCTCTCTCTGTCTGCTTTTTTCTTTCTTCTTTCTTTCTTTCTTTTTTTCTTTCATCTTTCTTTTTTTGGAGATGGAGTTTCACTCTTGTTGCCCATGCTGGAGTGCAATGGTGCAATCTCGGCTCACTGCAACCTTCTTCTCCTGGGTTCCTGCCTCGGCCTCCTGAGTAGCTGGGATTACAGGTGCCGGCCACCATACCTGGCTAATGTTCATATTTTTAGTAGAGATGAGTTTCACCATGTTGGCTAGGCTGCTCTCGAACTCCTGACCTCAGGTCATCTGCCCGCCTCAGCCTCTCAAAGTGGTGGGATTACAGGTGTGAGCCACTGCGCCCTGCCACACTTAATTCTATCAGCCCACCTGAGCTAGGTGCGGGGGCACAGCCATGCATAGCACCACGAGGGCTCATCTCACAGCACTGACAGAAAGCAGCCTCATCCGGTGAACTGATTCTGCTGTGAATTCTACAATGACCCAGCTTTCGAGACAGCCTGCAATGGGGAAACCTATTCTAATTAAGGATGGTCAAGCTGGACTTCCTTGAGTAGGTCAACTTTGAGCTGAGTTAGGTGGCCTCCTAATACCTCTATTTTCTTGTCTGTAAATTGGGAATAATGGAAATCTCCATTGTGTCTCCTCCAAGGGCTGGTCTCAGGAGCCTCTCATGGGAGGTGATGGTAAGGGTCTTTGTAGACATCCTCTGGAGGTAGAATTACAAAGGCCCAGGAAAGAATGCTGGGTCAGGACCTCACACCATTCTTGGTCAAGGCCTTTTAAAATGCATTTACCCACCATCTCCCTTCAGCAAGACCCAAGCACACTGGCTCAAGGGACTGGACTCTCCCTATATGCCTCAGTGTTGAATAAAAGATAGAGACAGAATCTCTAAATTTGAAAACTTTTCTTCAGGAGGCAAGAATTGCAATTCAGGGCATACAGACCAGGTGGTCTTTGTTATGTCCAAAGAACAAAGAGAAGGTTAAAGAATTTAGAGAAATGTTGTGTATTGTTCTGCAAGAAAGTTCATTAGATTAGCACTAGTAAAGTTTTGGGGAGCTGGCAAGCTCTGATTGGTGAGGGATGGTGGTGGATAAAACTAGTCTTAAAGTTGCAGTACGTTGTTTCAGTAGCTATTAGAAAAAACTGGTTTCAGGTGACAGCAAGCAGTTTCAGCAGCCATGCTTGCAGAAAATTCAATCCTCAGAGCAATGTTGTGTGCTCTGAGGGCTTTATCCTCCTGGCCTCTGGACTCTGTTTTAGTTGAGTATGGCAAGAACGACCCAGTTTGTATGATCAACTTTCACATTAGTAAAAGCTTGAACCACAGGCCTGGGAGAGCCAAGCGTAGCTCTGACTCCACCTTCTTCCACTGACGTCTTTCAATGACTTTCAATGAGCTCAGGACGCCAGGAGCCCAGACGGCCAGCTCTTCCCCATCAGTATCTTTGTCTTCACTATTTCGTCACCCAGTGAGTCTCTTAGGCTGGGAGTTCAGTTTACATTCCAGGCCCCCAAACCACAAATAAAGGAGACTCCTGCCAGCCCAGGGTTCCCAGAGATGCCCTGCAGAATCCTCAAGAGGCGCCTTGTCTCTCAGGCTCCCAAGTCAGTGGCATTTTCACAGAAAGGTAGAGCACTGGCAATTTCTAGAATCCTGATTCCACATGTATCCCTCCCTCTGGCAGAAAACTGAAATTCCACCAGTTTATGCTTTAAAAATGTATTATCCTTGCTGTGATTTTAAACTACACCCACAAATTCGTTACTCCTCTCTCCAAGAAGTGGAACTTAATTTCTCTACCCTTTTCTCAGAGACTCACCTCTGACAAATAGAATGTGGCAGATGAGACTGGGCTATAAAAGGCATCAGGGACTCTTTTTTATTCTCTCTTTTGGATTGCTTGCTCTGGGGAAAGCCAGTCACCATGTTGTGAGGATGATCAAGCAGCCTTATGGAGTATTCCATGTGGAGGGGAACTGAGGCCTCGTGCCAACAGCCATGCAAGTGCACTATCTTGGAAGTAGATCCTCCAGCTCCAGTCAAACCATCGGGTAGTGGACTATAACCCACCTGAAACTTTGACAGTCAGCCTCAGGAGAGACCCCACAGTGAAACCGTCCAGCTAGCAAAGGCCAAATTCCTCACCCACAGAAACAGTACAAGGTAATAAATGTTCATTGCCATTTTAAGCGGCTTAATTTTGAGTCAGTAACAAAAACAGTGCTATTTTCTTTTGAAGGCTGATGATCAAAATTAGCCTAGAACATTCCTTAGGAAGGGGCTGCACTGGAGACTAACATGCCCTCTCCTCCTACCGTGATTCAGCGTTACCATGTGTCCTCTGTAAATGGGTTGAATGGATGAATGGATGGATGTCCAAGTGCTGGTTGAAGTGGCCAGCTTGCATTTCATGGTGCCACATTGAACAACAACTCATGCACATTTTTAGGGACTAGAACCCTACTTCTCACACCGAGATGACTCCCTCCTCGAGAGGCCAGAAGGTTCTTGGGTTATCTGGTTGTGCATACACACAAGGGGCGTGTACTTGGGAGGAACAATGGCAAGAGGAATTACACTATCTTTTGTCCTAAAAAAGTTTTTTGCCTGGCTAACACGGTGAAACCCCGTCTCTACTAAAAATACAAAAAAATTCGCTGGGCGTGGTGGTGGGCACCTGTAGTCCCAGATACTTGGGAGGCTGAAGCAGGAGAATGGCATGAACCCAGGAGGCGGAGCTTGCAGTGAGCTGAGATCGCGCCACTGCACTCCAGCCCGGGTGACAGAGCGAGACTCCGTCTCAAAAAATAAATAAATAAATAAAAATAAAAAAGAATAAATAAAATAAAGTTTTTTTTTTTACTAAGCCCATGTAGTTGAATTTGTGTAAATTAAATGTTTGCTACAGATTACTGTACTCAACATTCGTTTATTCTTTAAGTGTTGTAATTTTTTTAAATGTACATACTCCTTAATAAACAACAAAATATTAACACATTGGTATTCACCACAGCATTAATTTATTTTCTAATTGTTTGACTGTATAATAAGTAAATATTATGAATTTGAGGTTAACAAAAATGCATACCAGTTAAATATTTCTTTGGGCTGCAGTAACAAGATATAACAAATAGATAACTTCAAACAAGAGGAATGTCCTGTCTCACATTTCTAGCAACTAAAAGTCTGACACCAAGCCGTCAGCAGGCCAGGCTCCCTCTGAACCTATAGGAGAGACTCGGTCCTTGCCTCTTCCCACTTTCTGGTGGTTTGTCAGCAAAGCTTGGGGTTCTCTGGCTTGCAGTTGCATAATTCCATAATTCAGCCCCTGTCAGCACACGGCACTCCCCCGTGTGTGTTTGTTATCTTCCTATGGCTACCAGTCACAATGGGGTAGGGTCCACTCCACCCCAGCAAGACCTCATTTTGATGAGTTGCATCCACAATGACTTTGTTTCTAAGTAAGTTCACATTCTAAGGTGCTAAGAGTTGGGATTTCAGCATATCTTTCTCTTTTTTTCTTTATTTCTTTTTTTTTTTGCCAAGTGGGAGACACGATTCAACTCAGGACAAATCCTTTTTCATTTTTTCATTTTCTGTAGTGAGAAGTCAGGCAAGGCTTCAATGATTCTGCTTCCTTGAAGTTTGTAAAACTGTTGGCAACTGTTGTGAGACCTCGGTTCTTTTCTTAGTTTAAAAGAATTTAAACAAGAGACACACAGCAAAGGAGATGCAGCACAGAGCAATTTATTGCACGGGAGAAAGAATATTTTGTAAGTGAAGTGCAGAATAGACAACACCCTGAGAGCGTGCAGGGCGAATGTTTGTGAAGATGAGACAACACTGACCATTAATGGCGAGACTTCCTTTATGGGAGTCTTCTGTGATTATTCATAAGGGGGTGGGAGAGGTGTTGCTAGGAAGCAAGTTCTGGGTGCTCCTCCGGGTGCACATGCACAGTAGCTGTACGTGCTTGTTCATACGGCACATGTCTCATTAGCATCTTAAATCTCCACCCAGGACTGTGTTTTTTACTATTATAAAAAAAGGGTCAGTTTGAGGACAGGTAAAATCAAAATGCATGTACCCTCTACAGGGGAAAGTCCTTACCGGAGGCAGCTTTGCTGGAATGAGCTTGACTGCAGTGCAGATGGTGTGTTGACGGTGAGGTCTCCATGGTTGCTGCCTCCCAAGGACATGGTAATGTCTTTGACTATCTCAAAACTACTGATCTAGTGGGCAAATCCCTGGAAGAAAAGCGGCCCCAGTAAAGGCTTGAATGAATGACAGGGTGAACAACAGCATCCCTGCTCTGACATGGCTCGCACTGCACCTCCCGGCAAGTTGGCACCCTGCTCAGGGTTTATGCCCTGGAAAGCAAGATGGGCCCAGTCATTCCCAGTTGTGGGGTGATGCCAGGGAGCAGGCTGCATGTCCTGAAAGGAGACCTGGAGTGGAATGCTGGTCTGCCCTTTGCTGGGGGAGAGACTTTCAGGAAATCATTCATTCAACAGATTCTTTTTCATAATTAAAAAAAAATGTGTGGGTACATACTAAGAGTATATATTTACGGAATTCATGAGATGTTTTGATATATGCATGCAATGTGAAATAACCTCATCCTGAGGAATAGGGTCTCTATCCCCTCAAGCATTTATCCTTTGTGTTGCAAACAATCCAATTACATTCATTTAGTTATTTAAAAATGTACAATGAAGTTATCATTGACTATAGTCACCCTGTTGTGCTATCAAATAGGAACAACAGATTCCTATTAAGTGTCTACTGTGTGCTGGCAATTGTGACAAACGAGGAATGGATCATACAGGAAGATTAATCAGGGACCTGTCCCCATGAAGACCACAGTCTAAGGGGGACATATAATCACACTCACTTCACAAAAATCCCACTTGCCAAGCACCTGGAAGGAGAGAGGTGCGGTGCTCCGAATGCCTCCCGGAAGCCAGAGCTCCCTCAGGGTTACTGGAGGCAGAGTGGCTTCGGCACAGCATTGAAGGCTCAATTGCATTCCCTCCAAAACTCGTACTTTTGAGACCTCAGAAAGTGGCTGAATTTGGAGAGAGCCTTTAACAAGGGAATCAGAACTAAATGAGGTCACTAGGGGGCCCTAATCCAATCTGACTGGTGTCTTTATAAGAAGAGGAAATTAGGACACAGGCTTCACACAAAGGAGAGACCGTGTGGTGACACAGGGTAAACGCGGCCATCTGCAAGGCAAGGAGGGAGAACTCAAGAAACCAGTCCTGCACACACTTTGATCTCAGACTTCCAGCCTCCAGAAAAGTGAAAAGGCACATTTCTGTTGTTGCAGCCCCCAGTCTGTGGTACTTTGCTATGGCAGCCCTATCAGATTATCAGATACAAGAAGGGAAACACATCCTGGCCAAGGAAACAGCATATGCTAAGGCCCTGGGGTAGAACAGAGAGTGGAGGATGCAGAGGCTCAGAGGGCACTGCAACTGGGGCAGAGAAAGGCAGGGAAAGTGAGACACAGGAGGGTGGGGAGAGGGCCCAGGCAGACTCCCAGCTTCGGGGTTTAATAACAAATCTTCTCCTAAGAGAAATGCAAGGGCATTATGTGTGGGGCGGGAGGAAGACTGGCTGACCAGCTTGGCATGCCAGAAACACCCCCATAGCTGAAGCAGGAGAATAAGGTCTGGGGACAGGGAGCCTAAGGGCTTCCTAGAACTGAAACAGTAGAACCCCAGCTTTCTACAACCAAGTGCAGAACTTTGTAATTCTGCTTCAGCTATGACAGGAAACATTGCCTTCACTTGCATAGGGTGTACACCAAGTAAATAACTTTGTAACCTCCCTCAGCCTCTTCATTTGCATACAAAATACACCAAGTAACCAATGGGAAACCTCTAGAGGATATTTAAACCCCAGAAAATTCTGTAACCTGCCTCTTGAGCCCCTTGCTCAGGTTACTCCCATCCTGTGGAATGTGCTCTCGTTTTCAATAAATCTCTGTTGTTGTTGCTTCATTCTTTCCTTTCTTTGTTTGTGTGTTTTGTACAATATTTTTGTTCAAAACACCAAGAACTTGGACAACCTCCACTGGTAACATATCTGCTGTGTGGAAGGGGGTCAGGCAAAGGCAATGAGGCCCATGAGGGGAGCACGGAGGCACATAGAGGGTCCCAGCTGTAGGTAGGAGGGCAGGTTGGTCTCCACCTGTGAAATGAGGGCAGGATTGTGCACTGTACAATCTCTCAGCAATTGCCATTTGTGATTTACTTCATTGTTTGACCCCATTAGACTGGGAGGGGAGTTCTCTTTTGGTTCTGAAGTTATGCACGTAAGCTATAAACTAATGTTAGTGCTCATCTTGGTGTAATGGAGATAGCCTGAGAAAGGTAGTCAAATGCCTGCTGCTTTCGGCATAACTGCTCCTGACTTCACTCAATGGGCCTGAGGACTCTGAGGAAGTGCTGGGTGTGAGGGAGGGATTCAACTCAGGGGAAGTCCAGCTTCTTGTCCATTTACATTCTCTTCTCATTCCATTCTATAAGTAAGGGTGTCCGTGACTTCCACATTTTATTTGACTCAAAATTTAAGGATTAAAAGCATTCATGTCTAAACTTGTTAATTTAGTTTACTAGACCATCTTGGCCAAACAACTGACTAATTAAAAAATTTTTTTCTTTATAATAGTAATATTATTTCAGAGGCAAAAGGATAGGCCAGAGTTTACCAAACTATGCTCTAGAAAACATTAACATCTTACAAAATCATAATAGCAACCATTATGGCTGACATTTATTGTTTACTTTGGGTTGGCTATTGGGCTTAGTAATTGTCACACGTTACATAATGCTGATAGATAGTTTTTTCTTTGGAAAAAAAGGTTGTAGAATATTTTCATTTTCTTCTTGGCAACTCATGATACAGATTGTTCCTGAGTAGTTTTACAGGGAAAAAAACATATTTTATTTTGTTTCTCTGTTATTGTCCTTAAAAACACAATTCGGGGAAAACGGTATGAGATTTTAAAACTTGGCAGCTTCACTGAAGGTTTTGATGTCAGTCATGTTGTATAGGTTTTATTGTAACAGATGGTATAGGTAAGGAGCAAAAGGAAATTAAATTATAGATCAATAGTTCTGGAAAGGGCCTGGGGAAGCCTTCCTTGTTCAACAGCAGAAGTTGAGAGGTGAGATGACTGTCCCAGGGGGGTGGAGTGGGGCTGGGATGGGCTCCACCTCCCCGTCCACCAGCACCTCGCTGTCCCTGCCGGCAGGTGTCACTGGGAGGCGTCCCCTGGGCTCAGCTGAGCCAGAGTGTCCGGGAGCAGTGCCAGAGAAAATACAGGACACTCAGTAAAATTTGAATTTCAGACAAACAGTAAGTAACTTTTTAGTATTAATATGTCCCATTTGTTGCTTATCTAAAATTCAAATTTAACGGAGCTGTCTGCATTTTTATGTGCTCAGTCAGGCAACCAGTGCCTGAGACCTGGCCCAGCATCTAACTGCCCTCTGACTTCCTCCGGCGCAGGGACACAGGGCCTGCAGAAGCTGCCTGGGATGCCAGTTCCCACTGCCTTCCACCCCTGAACGATGCCTCCAATGCCAGGAAGACCCAGACGTCCACTCTGGGGAGGAGGGGTAAGGAAATCACCTTCACAAAAGTATGTAAGGTTGCTCACATCCATCCTCACCCATGCTCACATCCTCTCCACACCCTCTGGCCACGAGCTGATCTATTCCTTCAATAGCCACGGGGACTCCACAGCAGCGCTGCGGGGCTCTGCAGGACCTTCTCCATGGGAAACATAGAGCCCACTGCAGTTTCTCTATTCCACAGGCTCCAGGCTCCGCCAAGCTGATTCTGTCAAGGACAGTGGGCTGACCCCACCTGGGGCCTCGGCTCCACATCACCTTCCAGGGATGGGGTGGAACCCCCGGCTCACAGTTCCTCCTCCTTTTGCCATTCATTCCCTGCTGCCTGAGTGGGCCGTGAAACCCTTGCTGGCTTGTTCTTCAACCTGGGCTTGAGACTTGAACAGGCTTGCCCAGTGTGTCCACCTCCCGGAGGGCTCCTGAGAGAAAGGAGGCCGGTGCCATCTGCCTCTCCAACCCCACCACAGGCCTGTGTCTGACCACAGTGCTGCTGATGGTCTACCGCCACCCACCCACTTAACCTCAAGCCCCTGGAGAGAAGGCGCCATCTCTTTTATCCACTGAGCCCAGCACCTGGCCGGATGCCTGGCAGAGCAGGCTGTCTGCGCTCTGTGGCTGGGTGGTGGGCAGGTCCGTGAGAAGAGCAGAGACACCCCTGTGCCCGCTTCCTTACATCCTCTCCCACCCCACCCAACCTGTACTCCATAAAGTTTGCTCTTTAAGGCCAGAACTCATGATTCCCCTTGAGTCCCTGCAACTGGTCCCCAAGACAAGAAGGCATTACCGTGAGGGGAGGCACAGGGAGCTGCTCAGTGTGGCCTTTCTTTCCCTGCAAATGATGCCTGTCTTAGCTGTATAGAGGCCACGGGGAGAGTGGGAACACTGAGGGACCCTGAGCAAGGCACAGACCCCGTTCTGGGCACACTCTCCCTCAGTGATCAGGAGCGTGGCTAGGCAGACTGGGGACATGGCCAGGGGCGCAGACATAGGGTCTTGGGAGTGGCCCACAGGCATCTTCTCAAATCCACACTCCCTGTCACCTGGACAATGCTGTGTTATGGGGACTGTCCTATACATTTTAGGATATTGTCCCAAAGAACCTTAAGGACCAAGAGGGGGTCCAGGAGAAGAGCTGGGCAGACGGGGCTGAAGGCAAAACCCTGAAAGCCAGGTGAGGACAGCTTTTCCACAATGTATCAGACCCATTTTCCTAAAGACAGTGGCTGCCATCTCTTCCAGAAGGTAAACAAAGAACCTTCTTTACTGTGAACCACCATCCCTAAGAAAAGTACCACATGGCTGGGGTCAGCTCCAGGAGGACTCTCTAGATATGCTGGCCACTGAAGCTCAACTTTCCATTACCAGTAACATGCACAGCTCACGTGTGTACACACACACACACAAATGCCACCACCCTGTCCCCACAGGTCTCTACTCCAGTGAATCTCACTCAGGGTGATTTTGCTCCCTGAAGAGCATTTGGTAAAGTCTGGAGACATCTCTGGTTGTCACAGCTGGGGGCAGGGGAGGTGTTTCCAGAATCCAGTGGGTAGGGCCAGGGATGCTGCTCAATATCCTAAAATGCCCAGGACAGTCCCTGCAACACAGAATGATTCAGCCCAAGACCTCAGCAGTGCCCAGGGTTAGAAACCCCGCCGTAACATTGTGAAGCTGCCTGTAAACTTTTGCAAAAAGAGATCTTGGAATTTCCAGTTGGCTTCCCTGGGGCTCTATAAACCAGATGTCTGTCGTTGGCATCAGTTTACATAGATACCTGCAGAAAGCTGTCTGCTAGTGATGAAGCAGCCCCTCTTTTTCAACTACTTTGTAAGTGAAACTGCCGTAGGGAGACACACACACACACACACACACACACACACACACATCTCTTGATAATGCACAGTTCATTTTTCTCTTCATTTCCTCTCCTGAGCTATAATCACTTTGGGCAATGCCAAGAATGATTGTAGAGCCACATTCAGACCCCTTAATTAAGGAGGCTAGAGATTGCCCCCGAGGCACCGTGTGTGAGGGCAGGATTCCTTCAGAACTCACATGCAGAATGGAAATGGGAATCGGAAGTCTATTTTCCTTTTGTTTGGTGTTTAATGCCTTTTCCTCTGGTTGACAGACTTGAACTTTAAAAGACGGATGATGATGTAAGAACAATTGACGTGTCATTTGACAGATGGCAAAATTTGTCTTTTCACTAATTTAGACTAATTTCTCACTGCAATTACTCTCCATTGTCATCGGAGGGGGCGGAGGGCTCTCACTAGGGTCTCCTAATTTTGGGTATAAATGAAAGACACCAAGAAATTTTGTGCAAAGAAAAATACTCTGCCTTGTTACGGTTTGGCGGAGGTGGGTGTTTCTCACTCACATACATCAGAAAGTCCTAAGAAAAGCAAATAGGAAGGGGCTTATAATTTTCTTCATTGAAGTGAGTCATATTTTTGGAATTACAAAAACTCATTATTTAATTTGGAAAAGTTTGGAGGAGAAATTCCATTCTTCCTCATTTCTGTGGAGTAGTGGTGACAGAGGTTGGTGATGGTTGTTTTTCTGTTCAAAGAGATGTAACAGAAAGGAGGCTCCAGACATTCTCATTTTTCTTCTCTCTTTTTGCTAACAAGCTTCCCAAATTCTGAAAAGAAAATAAATAAATAAATAAACAAACCAGCAGTGGAGAAATGCTGATTAAGCTGTCATGTTGAAATTATACAGCAGATAGATCCTTGAACACTTGCCAGAAATTGCACTTGGAGAAAAATAAACCAGCTTCATCACTAGATATTTTCTTTGGAGAAAGAGCACTGCAAAGCGGGCACAGAGAAGACTTTTGTGTAGCGTCTGTGACAGCAAGAGGTGAAGTCACCATCAGCAGTCGGCGGGTGAGCAGGAGGGTTGAGGTTCAGATGCAGGGTGAAGGAACTTCACTTTCAAGGGAAAACTGGACATGAGTTCCCAAAGGTGACAGCTTCCTGAGAGTGAGTCATCTAGGTCTCAATTCAGCAAAATACAGGGATCAAGGAAGCTACTACGGTTGCCCACACTTGACCTTTAATAGGAATAGAGGCAGGCAACCTGGGGACACAGCAAGCAGACTGCACCCCATTGGTGCCTCCTGTGAAATCCCAGTGCACCCCTCTTCCTCTCCACCAATCACAACAGCCCTTCTTTGAAAACAGCTTTTGTAGGCAGGACATTTTTTTTGGTTTTATTTTAAAGCGTCAGTCAGTCCCGAGTCTTAGCTCTGAGGTATGCGTATTAATTTCATAATGACAAAAACCTCATCTTGTTCTGTTAAAAGACAGACATCTCTGTGCCCTACTTTTTATCAGCTAAATTGTTTTATTAACATAACATCTCTGTGAAATGAAGATCTTTGTTCTAGAAGGCATGTGATTATAAATGTTTGCTTTGCATGCCTTTTATTATGCTTTTTTAGCTGTGATATCCTTAACCGTAAATTAAAAGGATTTAAAAACATCCCTATATGGTGTAAGGAAGGGGTCCAGTTTCAATTTTCTGCATAGGGATAGCCAGTTCTCCCAGCACCATTCATTAAATAGGGAATCCTTTCCCCATTGCTTGCTTTTGTCAGGTTTGTCAAAGATCAGATGGTTTTAGACGTGTGGTCTTATTTCTGAGAACTCTATTCTGTTCTGTTGGTCTATGTGTCTGTTTTGGTACCAGTACCATGCTGTTTTGGTTACTGTAGCCTTGTAGTATATTTGAAATTGGATAGTGTGATGCCTTCAGCTTTGTTCTTTTTGCTTAGGATTGTCTTGGCTATACAGGCTCTTTTTTGGTTCCATATGAATTTTAAAGTAGTTTTTTCTAATTCTGTGAAGAATGTCAATGGTAGTTTACTGGGAATAGCATTGAATCTATAAATTACTTTGGACAGTATGGCCATTTTCACGATATTGATTCTTCCTATCCACAAGCATGGACTGTTTTTCCATTTGTTTGTTTCCTCTCTTATTCCCTTGAGCGGTACTTTGTAGTTCTCCTTGAAAAGGTCTTTCACATGCCTTGTTATCTGTATTCCTAAGTATTTTATTCTCTTTGTAGCAATTGTGAATGGGAGTTCATTCATGATTTGGCTCTCTGCTTGTCTATTGTTGGTGTATAGGAATGCTTGTGATTTTTGCATATTGATTAGGCAATACCATTCAGGGCATGGGCACAGGAAAAGAAACAGGATCTAGAAACAGAAATACCATCTGGCCCAGCAATCCCATTACTGGGTATATACCCAAAGGAATATAAATAATTCTATTATAAATATGCATTCACATGTATGTTTATTGCAGGACTATTCACAATACCAAAGACATGGAATCAACCCAAATGCCCATTAATGATAGATGGATAAAGAAAATACGGTACATGTACACCATGGAATACTATACAGCCATAAAAAGAAATGAGATCATGTCCTTTGCAGGGGCATGAATGGAGCTGGAAGTTATTATCCTCAGCAAACTAACACAGGAAGAGAAAACCAAATACCACATGTTCTTACTTATAAGTGGGAGCTGAACAATGAAAACACATGGACACAGAGAGGGGAACATCACACACTGGAGCCTGTCATGGGGGTGGGGATGAGGGGAGGGAGAGTGTCAGGATAAATAGTGAATGTATGCAGGACTTAATACCTTGGTGATGGGTTGACAGGTGCAGCAAACCACCGTGGCATACGTTTATCTGTGTAACAAACCTGCACATCCTGCACGTGTATCCTGGAACTTAAAATAAAATTAAATTAAAAATAAAAATATCCTTAATCTTTCTTTTTTTGTTGTTGTTGATAGGTTCTGTTTTGTTTTGTTTTTGTTTTGGAGACAAGGTCTCACTCTGTCACCCAGGCTGGAGTGCAGTGGCACTATCATGGCTCACTGCAACCCTACCTCCTGTTCTCAAGTGATCATCCCTCCTCAGTCTCCAAGTAGCTGGAACCATAGGTGTATGCCACCGCATCCTGCTAATTTCTCTCTCTCTCTCTCTCTATATATATATATATATATATATACACACACACATACAGTAGTGACAGGGTTTTGCCATGTTGCCCAAGCTGGTCTCCACCTCCTGGGCTTAAATGATCTGCCTGCCTCAGCCTCCCAAAATACTGGGATTACAGTCATGAGCCACTGCGCCCAGCCCCTAGTCTCTCAATTTGTAATGGGAATAGCAGTTCACTTCCAAAGATTAGAAATGAGAAATAGCAACAAATTATAGGAGCAATAATTATTTTTGTTTCCCTGAATCAACAATCCAGACAGCACAGATAGACATATTTCTTGTTAGCAATGTAAGCCCAGAAACTACACGAGGAATTTTCATCACAAAGTTTTCTTTTGGGGTTTCTGAAGTCACTTGCTGAAGGTGGAAGAAGGTAGTGACTCTGCTGCCTTCCTCTATTTGCAAAGGACAAATGAAGATGGATGAGGTAGGGTCAGCAAGCTCCCCCTTGTCAGGTTGATTTAAGGCCTGGTGATGAAGGCTTTTGCCAGGCAGCCAGGTAAATCAGAAAGTGGAGGTCGATAAGGATGGTGGAGGGACCGCCTGGTCCTGCATCCCGAAGCTATTTCTCTCGTAACTGCAGTCGTCCATCAAGACCAAGGTGGGAGCCACTGGGTAGCACAGCTTCAAGTCTAGCTTATTTTCTAAGCCTTATTATAGAAATAAAATTGTATTCCCTGGAGGCCTCAGCTAAAGAAGGAATTTCCTTCCACAAGCCTTTTAAGAGCTGAGAATGGCATTGCAGATCGGCTATTGACAGTTTTTGAGGGCTGATAGCACGTGCAATGCCAAGTGAGTACCTGTAAGTGATCAGGAAGTTGGCCTCAGGGCACAGCCCGCACCAGGTCTTTAGCGTCAGGCATGTTCAACTGAACCAAGGGCGAGGGGGAGGAAGATGAGAGTTCCTAAACATTCCGCCAAGAAGAAGCCTGAGGCTTCCACAATCTCCATCCATCAGTATTTGTCGCCACACAAGGTGCAGTAAAAAGCAGAGTTCTGAGAGGCAGATGGGGAAGAGGCTTCACAAAACTTCTGAGAGCCACGGAAGATGAAGTATCTTCCAGTTACACAGCCAGGATCGGGGCCCGTGCCGTCAAGAGCAGGCCTGCCTCCGCATCAAGGGCTCTTCATTTCTGGGCTGGTTTTCTGAGTCTCCAAGTGAGCAATATTGACTTTCGCTGAGCCCATGAGCACATCTGGGAATGAGTGGAGCTTTCTCAAGGCAGCTCCTAGCCATGCTGGAATGACATTTCGAGAAAACACTTAGCTCCAGCTGACCAGAACGCTCCCTGTAAGTAAACATTTTCTGGCCCCGCCTTTTGAAAGGTCTCCTGTGGCCTATGCATACTGCTAGTCACAAACAGCCCTGAGTCCTGCCTAGAAAGGCAGTGCACCTGGATCTGAGGGTGAACTCACCCCCATAAGTTGGCTGGGTTCAAGCCCACTGTCCTCAGATGAGAGGAGAAAAAAAGGACCGAATTTGCTCAGGTGTCTTTTGCCAAAGGCACAGTTGGGACCGGATTCTGCAGTGAAGCCGACTTAGATCAATGGCTTTCCATCTAAGGGGGAGGTGATTTGGGAAGACAGCAGAGCCCACAGGTGTCTGTGCAGTGAGGACACACTGAATCCAGGCAGCTGAGTGAGCAGTGAGGAGCAGTGGAGGGGTGCAGATAGACACATAAGATGCAAATTCAAAAACGCCCTTCACCTCACCTGCATTTCCTTCACTCACACACCGCTGCTCTGACTGACCCTCCAAACCTCCTGGATGCTTCCCCACTCCACTGCTCGCTAGCTGTGTGACCCTGTACAAGTTACTTAACCTCTCGAGGCCTCAGTTGACCCAGTGGGGAAATGGAAATAATCATATAACTTCAGACAGTTATATTGTAAGGACCGATATTATATGCATAATGCTTAGAACAAGGTGGGCGCCTAGCAAGAACTGATCCGCATTATTTTTGTGATGGCATTCATTAATCAAACAAGGAAACACCATTGTTGGAACTTAATTATATACATGGAGAAAGAGAGGAATGGGGAATTGATTTGTCCACGGTTCCAGGGCTGTTAAGCAACAGAGCCACGCCCAGGCTGAAACCTCATGCACGGCCTCGGGATGTCTCCAGCGCGGGCTTCCTCATCCATGCTCAACACCTCTGTCCTGGCCTTGCCGACGGTAGGAAGTCTCCAAGCAGAGCTGGTAACATCTTTGCGCTAAATAGCACAGAGACTTTAGAATGGTGTTTCCCCACCTATTAAGTCTTATTTCATAAACTCTTTTTTTCCAGGTAGAATTCAAAGTAAGGCGTTAAATTTGAACTAAACGGAGATGACCCACAACTTTCTGGCATTCCACAAACTGACCTGTTTCCACCTGCTGATTGTACTTGCAGCCAACATCAAAGCTTTAGCCCTTTAGCCCGATTATCAGTATCATCTCACATCGAGGTGTCTCCTCTGAGATAAAAATGAGCCTACTTTAAGGAGTCAGGGAACTGTCAAGAGTATCAGTAATCTTCCTCCGGGTAGTAATTTACCTCTCAGTAACCTGATATAGGGAGGCCAGCTTTGAAGCAGGAGAGGATGACGAGGATGGCAACTGCAGGTGCTGTTGAGGAGCTCAGGATGCACTCGGTGTCAGCAGAGAACAAGACTGTACAACAAAACATATCACCCCGTAACGGCTCAGTGTTTGTGTGGGATTTGGACAGCCTTAGGAAACACTGAGGCTTCCTAAACTGAGATTCAGCAGCATGAATTTCATATCTGGTGTTTTCTTGTTTCAGTTCTGGTCTACTAAGGTTTAGAGATTGATTAACACTTCTCACTCTGAAATGTCCATTACCTCTTTCTGTTTTTTTTTTTTTAAATATGTGTGATATGGTTTTTGTTGGTGTCCCCACCCAAACTCACTTTGAACTGTAATAATCCCCATTTGTCAAGGGTGGAACCAGGTGGAGATAACTGAATCATGGGAGAGGTTTTCCCCATACAGTTCTCGTGATAGTGAGTGAGCTCCCACGAGATCTGATGGTTTTATGAGGGGCTTTCCCCTTTGCTCGGTTCCCATTCTCCCTCCTGCCATCCTGTGAAGAGGTGCCTTCTGCCATGATTGTAAATTTCCTGAGGCCTCCCCAGCCATGTGGAACTGAGTCAATTAAACCCCTTTCCTTTATAAATTACCCAGTCTCAGGTATATCTTTATTAGCAGCATGAGAACAGACTAATACAATGTGCTTTGGGAGAAGGAGAAAACCAGACTGATGTCCCAAGATTAAAATAAATGTGGGATTTAGAAATCTTCTATCACACAGGTGCAGCCTTGATTATTAAGATTTGCTGCAGGACCCTGAAACAACTTGCAAAACAAAATGCGTGTGAATGTGTGTGTCCGTTTAATTTTGAAAGTCCTAATTCTTTAGGGTGCTTTTCAGTTGAAGGGTTTATCCTACAGGTTCAAAGAAGGTGTTCTCCTCTATGAACTTGGAAAGCAGGTCAGCGTACAGAGGTTTTAAGACAAGTTGTGCAATGCCAGCAAGGTCCCAAGGAACAGGGGTCTTATCTTTCATCTTTTGTGTCTTACATAGTACTGGTTACCCAGAAGACATCACTTAACAGGTGGCGAATACATGAAGGAGAGAATACATGAATGATTCATGTAATAAATGAGTGATGTGATCACAACACTCCCTCTGAAGTTCATCGCAGCAGAAAGAAAGAAGGAAAGAAAGAAAGAAAGAGAGAAAGAAAGAGAGAAACCAGCACCTGTGCACTCAGGCTTGCAGTTGTAGGGCATGGAGGACTCCAGGCCATGGAGTGACAGTGCTGCCGGGTGGGGCCCACAAGGGTGTGCTGGGTGCCTGGGTACATGGAGGAGCCTCCCCTGGAGATGAGACTTCAGCTGCATCTAGACACATGTGACCTCGGCGACAAGACTCCTCAAGAGAACTTCCTGAGGCGGGGCCTTCACAGTGTGCTTGAGAAACACCTTGCTCCTGCTGATCCCAGCTCTCTGGGGCCCTCCTCTGTGAGTGACATCCTTGGGGACTCTGTGCTCCGGTATCTCCTGCACACAGGGACCCCTCCCCTGGCACCACCCTTGGGCTGCTCCCCTTGGCCAGCCTCCTCCGCAACCATAACTTGGACCAAGAGGAGAGCAAGTGATCCGTCATCCTTCCTTCAATCAGTAGAGTCTTGCGATGGGCTCTGGAGTCACCTTACAAGCAGTCCCCAGTTCCCTGGGGAAAGCACTGGGGCTTCGGCCAGAGTCCACAGCCAGCGCACCAGCAATCTGCTGTCACCCACCGCTCACTTGCCCAACAGACATTTGAGGCTGCCAATGGGCCAGGGGCTGTTTGGGGGCACATTCAGCTGTGGGCCTGCCCTCAGGGCACTTAGATTTTAGAGGAAGAGGGTGGGGACAGAGACTAGACAAACCAAAACATAAAGTGCCTGGCATGCATCGAAAAGGGGCCGTGGGATAGAGAGCAGCTGGGGAGGCGAGGAGAAGGGACATGAGGAGGGGCCCTGGCAGGTAAGGAGGAAGGCCCTGGGGGACAGCGAGGGGGGAGTAAAGTCCCTAAAGGGACAAGCCCTCACGTACCTTCCCAGGGCCAGCACAGGGACTTTTAGGTTACATCCTATGCAGAAGATGGTGAGAAACACGTCAACTGTTCCCATTCCCGTTCCCATGGGCAACTCGACAGTGAGCTTCTGCCAGACCACAATATTGGCTCTTTTCTAGTAGTTGGTATGGAATTAACTCCCTTGTGTTAATTCAGATAGATGAAAAATGCACATTTAACAAAAGGACACCAAAAAAAAAAAAAAAGAAGAAGAAGAAGAAGAATCTGCCTTCTTTCATAGAGTTCTGTTTGGAAGAACGATCATCTCATTGAGAGAATGTGAGAGCTGGAAATTTATGGAAAATCTCTATTGAAAAAGGACTGAAATGGAGCCTGTGAGAAATAATTGTTCAAGAAGAAATGTGAGCTTTACCCTCCGGCCATGGGATGTTTCTGAATTGGCCCTGCAAAAAGGCCATCGGTCAGAGCCTGTTAGGTGAAATGAATCCTTCCCAAGCTGCTGTAATCCCATCAAAGCGGAAGAAGGTGGGAAGGAACGAGGCGAATCCTTCCCCTTAGAGGTTAGGGAAGTAAGTCCTTTGCTCAGAATACAAACAAGTTTCCAGTGTAAGAAGGATTAAGCATGACTCTATTAACTTAATGCCCGCACTGACCACCAGCAGCTGCCCCGCTCAGTACCAGAAAGCCTGGCAAAGCCTTTGGGAATGTCTTGTTTGGGGAAATTTCCAACTTCATGAGATTCTTCCTGATTGCTTTCTTTTAAAAAAGGAATGAATTATAAAATGAGAAGTGCATGTTGCCTTGACTCCATCCGCCCTCCAGAGGGGCCGAACGGAGATTCCCCCTGGAGCCCGTGACAATCAATATCAAATCAAAACTCGTTATAAAACTAAATTAGCAAGTAACTCCTAAGCGCTGTTAACTAGTGGTTGTTGTTATTTTCTTTAAAGTTCAATAAAACAATTAACTTTTACATCTCAATCTAAAAGCCCCACTGCCAGGGAGCTTGTCTTTCAAAGGCGATGAACTGAGTGGGAACTCACTAGATGGAGAGAGAAATGAATCCCTCCCACCAGGGCAAAGCTGACAGCCAAAGGCAGGGCTGCTGCCGCCTTGCAAGAGACACCTGGGCCTGCACGCAGATGGCTTTGCTGGCCAGTGAATGCTCCAAATGAGTCAGACCTAAGGTCCCATTTTGGCTGCTGTTCATACGGGCACAGAAGAAAGAAGTTTGTATAAATGTCACTCTCTGAGACCAGCGAAGAGAACATTCAAAACCCAGACAAGCACCAGGCCAAGCGTTCAGCTCATGCATTGTTTTTCAAGTTAATTACAAATGTGGTCCATAAACCCCCATTGCTGACTTGGAGGCCACTTTCTTTCCTTTTCTGGCCATAAGACACAGTGGGACTTGGCTAGGAGGAGGCACCAGCCTCCCCTGGGGTGGGAGGTCACTTGTCTCAGGGTGGGGGGCCCATAGTGAAAGACCAAGAGGGACAGCCAGGGCCTCCAGAGCAGCCACCCCAGGCAGCACCCCATGGGCTGTGACTAGCAGTGAAGCTCGGGTCCAACTGTGGAGAAGAAAGGAGAGGCAGGGCGCTGGGAAGGCCACCTGGGCATGGTGCTGGGCAGCTTGGGCCAGAGGAGGCCAAGACAGAGGGATGGGTCTGGGCCTGAGAGGTCAGGTGAGGTGGAGCTGGTGCTGCCTGGGGAGAGGCTGTGTCTGGGAGGCCCCTGGAGCCTGGGTAGGAGCAGCGTCTACGCGGAGGGCAGCTGAAAGCAGGAGCACAGCGGATGCCACCCAGTGGGGTGGAAGAGTAGAGAAGAAGGCAGGTGCCCCAGGCAACTCCTTGATGTGTTTGCCTTTATGAGGGGCCCAGAGGATGCTTCATGGGGACAAGAGGTGCCAGTAGAGGGGAGAGGCTGCGGTTTTAGGAAAGAGGACCAGAGAAGGGATATCAGAGGGATTGGGGTTGGTCTGGAGTTCTAGGGGACGCTAGGCTTTTCAAGACTTTTTGGACCAGACCTTCTGGAGAACCTTTTATAATTTCCACCTAGAGTTTTTCCAGAGGAGGAACAAGAAGTCGTACACCTCTGCTTTGGTGGGGACGTCCAAGAATTGGCATGACCTGGGGGAGGGAGCTGTGCCTGGCAGAAGCTGTGCCCCAGGGGAAGGAGGCAGGCCCCCGTCCCTTATTCTGCAACTAGAAGGAGGATGGCAGGACCAGGCAGGACACAAAGAAAGAAGAGCCAGCAGGGTCCATCCCCTTTAGGGGAGCGGGGATCTCCGGGCCCCCAGGGAAGGGGACCATCCAAGGCAGTATTGACCATAATGGGGAAGGAGGAGAGTCTGGAAAGGAGGGCTGTGCATGACGACTCCAATTCCTGGTAGAACCACACAACAGCTCATTGACAGGGGGTCTGTGAGCATTTAAAGAGCAACAGATCCTCATTCAGAGGCGATGTGATTCCATGGAAAGCGAAGCATTTCACTGATGCCTGCTTAATTCAATCGGCTTACTTTATGCAAAAAGGATCCAGTGCCAGGAGTCCCCAGCCTGTCATGGAGGGTGGGGATGACAGTGTCCAAGAGCTGCAGATAAAATGCTGAGGGAGTGCTGTGACGGGGGCCCTGGAGGGCTTCGTGGAGGAGGTTGAAACATTCTCAGGGCCTTCAACAATGTGCTGTGGAAGAATTTGGGAGGTTAGGATGAAATGGTAGGTGGGTGAGGCTGGGGAGAAAAGGGAAGATTTCCAACACTTTGGATCCACAAGGACACAACACGTTTCGATTTTTAAAATGGTTGTGGCTAAAATCAGCTTCTTGGTAACTTCATGAATGGGGATGGAAACCCTCATCAGCTTGGTGTCGGTGGTGGTGGCACCTTGGCGAGCAGGTGACCAGATGGCCTGAGTGGTGATGTTAACCTATCTGTTCAGTGGTTGTTGTCAAAGTGAGGCCTATTGGGAGAGGTTTGCATTTCTTCTTGGTTTCTAACACCAGGTGATGGCATCCTATGGTGCAGGAGGAGCTGGACAGGAGGACAACATCACACCTGGCCCTGCCATCCTCCATCCCCAGAAGCCATGGTCCAGCAGGGAGACGCATGACTCATGGTCTTCCACGCTGCGTGGAAAAGCCATGGCGATGCGGGCACTGCAAGGGGTTTCAGGACATTCTGCGTCTGTTTCTTAAATAAGACTCTCTTGTTAATCATGAACATTCCAGCTGCTTTTGTCAGAGTGTCCCCGGACAAGAGGGAGCCTGAGAGAGACTTAGAGATCAGGAGAAGCAAACTGGCCCACAGGTGTGACGGATGCTATGTCAGAGTGTTTAGGATCCGGGAGCCCTGCTCTCTCCTTAGAGACGGATGCAGTTCCACGCACACAAGCCCTCTCCTGTGTAGGGGAGGGGCACCCCGCCTGCACATGGCATGCTTCCTCCTGCCTAGGGATGCTAACTGCCGTATTGGCAAAGATGGTTTGAAAATGAACAAGAATTCCCACTTAAAAAAAAAATATATATATATATATATGCAGTCGTTCCTTGGTATCTGAGGGAGATTGGTTCCAAGACCCCCATGGTAACAAAATCTGCAGATGCTCAAGTCCCTGATATAAAAGTGTTGTATTTACATAGAACTTACACAATCCTCTTGTGTACTTTAAATCATCTGTAGATGATTTGTATGTACCTAATACAATGCAAATGCTAAGTAAATGATTGTTATACTGTCTTTTTAGAATTGGTATTATTTTTCATTATTGTATTGTGATTTTTATTGTTTTTTAAAGTATTTTTTATCCTGGCAAGGTGCAGTGGCTTATGCCTATAATCCCAGCACTTTGGGAGGCTGAGGGAAGAGGGTCACTAGACCCTAGGAGTTGCAGACTAGCCTGGGAAACAAAGTAAGACCCTATCTCTACAAAAAAAAAAAAAAAAAAAAAGCTGGGTGTGGGGTCGGGCACTAGTGATGTCAGCTACACGGGAGGCTGAGTCAGGAGGACTGCATGATCCCCAGAGGTCTAGGATGCAGTAAGCCGTGATCGCACCACTGCACTCCAGCCTGGGTGACAGAACAAAACCTGTCAAGAAAAAAAAAAAAAAACCATAAAACTGTTTTTAATCCAAAGCTGGCTGAATCCAAGGATGTGGAACCCACAGGTGTGTAGACGGGCATCTCCCACAATGTTAAATCATCCCTTACCAATGTCTGCTTCCTGATGTGGCTAAGTTTAGACACACAGGCTGGCTCGCACAAAAGATCCTAATGTAGAATAAACTGGGGGAAAACATCAGTTCAGCCAGATGGACAGATTCCTGGCAGCCTTAGTGTGCACACATGCGCTGTGACTTTGCAGAAGGGGAGTGGGAAGGCAGAGCCCATGTGAAGGGACATCTTTGACACCAAGAGCATCTCCAAAACCACCGGGGGAGCACACACGCGCAGCAGGTGAGTTTCAGTTTCCTCCAGCATCTCACATGCTGGAATGGTCCCTCCACCAGCTCTGACCCCGGCCCAGAGGCCTGATGCTCCTGCTGAATGCTCAGGTCCTGGTGGCACAAGCCTTCCCCAGGCCTGCAGCCTTCCGAAAGCAGCGGTACCCAGGGCTCAGGGCTCCCGCATTGCACACATGGGCTTATGCTGCCCTCTAGTGCTGTACTCTTGAAATAGCCTCATGGTTTTGCCACTTGAGGCTGATGCAGAATCCAGGGCCTCGCGGGTCCTCTAAAGAAACTGCCTCATTGCATCAAAATCAATGCCCCGCTGTTCTAACAGACGCTCTCTAATGCCCCTTAATGAAACCCATACAGACAATCGCCTATCTGTTCACCAGATTTCAAAAGATAAACATAATGTCTTAGCTCTAATATAAAGTGGAAGTATAAGAACTTACAGAAAAGTAGCTTTTATAGCATGGAACTTGTCTTGCAGTGAACTTGACCTACACTCACCGGGAGCAATTTCTTAAATGCCCACTCAGAGGCGGCACTGCTTCCGTTGAGAAAGGCTGGCGGAAGGCAGGGCTGGCCAGCCTTGCTGTAAAGGGCCAGGTGGTGCATATGCATGGCTTTGTGGACCATAAGCTCCCAGCCACACCTACACAGCTCTGTCATTGTAACACAAAGGCAGCTGCAGACAGCAGTAAGTGAATGGGCGTGGCCACGTTCCGACAAAACATAATTTGCAAAAAGAGGCAGCTGACTAGATTTGGCCCAGAGGATAATGGTTTGTGGATCTCTGGCCTAGAGCATCCCCTTCAGTTTACACATTGGGAAACTGAGGCTTAGAGTAGGGGAGGGGATAGTGGTCAAGACTATGAAATTAGACCCTGAGCCAAATCCACTGGCTCCAGTCCATCCAGCCCAGCTCTCGGGCCTGAGCTCTGCGGGCTGTGACTCAGTTGGTCTCTCCTCAGGTGTATGGGGGAGGTTTGGTGACCCCACGGATGATCCCAGGGAAAGGAAGGTCTGTGTTGGGCTTTCTCTGACAACTGCAGTTCCCTCCCATGCCCTCCATCCTCCCCAGCTCGGATTCATTCATTCACTCAGGTCTCTGCTGAGTACCAACCTGTGTCTGCCCACCCTGCAGTCTTTCCTCCTGGCCAAGCAGCTTGTGCTGATCAGTTCCCGACCCCTAGAAAATGAAAATAAAGACATGCAAATTACGTTATTAGATTTAACAGGCAGACACTCGATCAAATGGCTCTAAAAGTCTCTTCGCTCAGTCCCTCTTCTCGCTGCATGGTGGGATAGCAGATCCTGTGGTGGGCTCCAGCACTAGCTCCAGGGGCGGGCAGGCTGGCTCGCAGCCTCATGGAGGTGGGGGCCAGGCAAGCTGGGGTTCGGGAGACTCCTGGCCACCCAGGGCCCATGGGGTGGCTGAAAGTGCTGTGCTTGTGTGTGTTCTTGTTCTCAAAGTCATTCACTGTAGCATCCCCTTGTCCCCACAGGCCCCTCTTCCCTGCAGGAGCTCTCAGGATGGGTTGCCCCTGCACCACTGGGCTGAGAGGACCAGAGCCTGGAAACTGTCTGTGGTTCCAGGGTTGAGGAAGCTTCCAGTCATATGGGAGCTCATGAGGCCAGGACCCATCTCTTTGGCTGGGCTGAGGCCAGTCTGGTCCCAGCCTCCTAGCTCCTTACACTGTCCTCATCCTGGGGGTCCAGGCTAACAACCAGAGTCAGATCCCGGAAGGAGGGTGTCTGCTGCAGATCTAGAGGCATAGAGATGGCTCCTGCAGGGGCTGGGGCTGGCTGAGGTCAAGGAGTCCCTCAGGGCCAGGGAACAAGCACCTTCTACTAGCCTCTTGGAGTCCTAGAAATAGCAGACCAGGTCCCACAGGCCTGGGCACTTGTCTGGCCCCCTGGATTTAGCCCCAAGATAAGCTGGGAAGGGTGATGATTCACTTCTGCATCCTGTTGCTGATGGAGCCTCTCAGACAGATCCAGCGGGCATCTGTGATGGCCACACTCCAGAAACCCAGGAGCAGCTCGGGGCTCTTTGAGGGGCCCCGTGGTGAAGCCAGGCGGGGATCATGAATCAGCTGGGACAGGCAGGGAGGATCTGGGATTCTGGAGCAGGAGAAGCGGCCTAGAACAGGAAGGGGCCAGCAGGCCCAGGTCCAGGCCCCACATTTGATGGAGGGAAGCAATGCTGCTCCCCAGGGGAGTGGCCCCCAGAATTTCAGGGAGCATGAGTGTCTTTGTCTGCTTGGGCTGCTGTAGCAAAGCCCACAACCTGGGAGGCTCCAAGCAGCAAAAGTTTACTGTGCCACAGTCACGAAGACCAGAAGTCCCAATCCAAGGCATCTGCAGGGGCGTGCTCCCTCCGAAGGCTCTGGGGCCACAGCCTTCCTTCCCCCTAGGGCCATGTCTGGGCGTTGCTTGGCTGGAGAGGCATCACTGCACTCTGCCTCGTCTTCACACACCGCCTCCTCCCAATGTCCGTCTTCACTCAGCACTCTCCGCCGTGTGTCTTTATGTCCAAATCTCCTTCTTCTTATGCAGACACCGTCACATTGAATTGGAGGCCCACCCTACTCCAATATGACACCATCTTAACTCAGCTAATTATATCTGCAAAGACCTTATTTCCAAATAGGGTCACATCAACAGGTGACAGGGATTGAGGTGTCACCATCACTTTCTGGGGGATGTCATTCAGCCCACACCAGCGCAGTGCTCCCCAGACTCCCCCGAGGAGGGCAGGTGGTCCCCGGCCTCAGGTTCATCTGTGGAACACAAGCCCTGGGACATACCAGCTAACTCACGTATCTCTTTCTGGACAAATATACAAGGGTAGGCTGGGCATGGTGGCTCACGCCTGTAATCTCAGCACTTGGGGAGGCTGAAGCGGGTAGACTGCCTGAGCTCAGGAGTTTGAGACCAACCTGGGCAACACAGCAAAACCCCATGTCTACAAAAAATACAAAAATTAGCCAGGCATGGTGGTGTGTGCCTGTAGACCCAGGTACTTGAGGGGCTGAGGCGGGAGGATGGCTTGAGCCCAAGAGGTTGAGGCTGCAGTGAGCTGAGATGGTGCCACTGCACTTCAGCCTGAATGACAGAGCAAGGTCCTCTCTACAAGGGTTCTCGAAAACCTACTAATTCTCACTGTTATGGGCAGGCTTCCAATAAGAAGCAAGTCAACATCTGTTCATCGGTAACATGGCACTGAAAGGCAAGGGCCTCGAGACCATCCTGGCTAACAGGGTGAAACCCCGTCTCTACTAAAAAAAAAAAATACAAAAAACTAGCCGGGCGAGGTGGCAGTGCCTGTAGTCCCAGCTACTCGGGAGGCTGAGGCAGGAGAATGGCGTGAACCTGGGAGGCGGAGCTTGCAGTGAGCTAAGATCCAGCCACTGCACTCTAGCCTGGGCGGCAGAGCGAGACTCCTTCTCAAAAAATAGAAATAAAAAATAAAAAATAAGAAAGGCAAGGGCCACTTCTCGCTCACCTTTGTGTCTCCCGTGGTGCCTTGCAGATGCTGGTGGGCCAGTGGCTTGCCCCAGGGGCCCTGCAGGTGTTTCTTGAAGGAGTGGTGCCCAGGGTGGGAGTAGTCTGAGACTCCCCATGGATGGGCTTCTAGAATAATCTGTTTACTCATCCCTGTTTCTGAGGCAAATGTTTCATCCCTCAACAAAGGTTCTTTTCCTACCATGATGGACTGTCTGAAATTCAAAGCCTCTTCACTCCTCTGGTTTTCATCCTTTGTCAACAAAAGAGGTAAAATTTTCAAGACTTGTTGGAAGACTTGTGCCATTTGCAGGTCTAGGAGGTGAGAATTGGTTGAGTTCTTAAGAAATCTAGATTTCTGCTCAAGCTCTTCAGAGTAGTAAGTCTTTACCTTTTAAACAAGGATTTATAAAATTACCTTAGAACTGTAAACATGTTCTGGGAGAACATTAGAGATATTTTTAGATTTCTGTGTGTAATAATCCACCATTAATGTTATTCACAATGTTCTTTTTGCATAATATTCTCAGATTAATGAGATTATTTATGAGATTTAGCCACAGAACCTTGTTGGAAAACTGCACAGAGGATGAAAAAGGGGACTTTATAATCCAAAGCTGAGACAACAGCAACCAGCCACTGTTGGCTGGAGTCAGTCTGGCTTTTAGACCTTGGCTGGCTCAATTTTTTATTTTTCTGGACCTGGTTTGCTCATCTGTCAAATGGACATAGTAGCGGTACAGCCTTGCAGGGTTGGTGGTTAAATGAGAAACACAAGAAAGACACTTAGTGGCATATGGAACAGCATTCTAACAACAGACTTCAAAGTCAAAATCCAGGATTGTGAAGGGCTTGGCAAGGGTGGAAGGGGATGAAACCAAGGAGGGGTAGGAACTCGACTTCCCCATATTCAGTGATATTGATTTCCTTTTTCTCCCTCTCTCTCTCCTTTTTTTTTTTTTTTTTTTTTTTTGAGATGGAGTCTCACTCTATGGACCAGGCTGGAGTGCAACAACATGATCTCGGCTCACTGCAACCTCCACTCCTGGGTTCAAGTGATTCTCCTGCCTCAGCCTCCCAATGAGCTGGGACTACAGGCATGTGCCACCATGCTTGGCTAATTTTTGTATTTTTAGCAGAGATGGGGTTTCACCATGCTGGCCAGGCTAGTCTCGAACTCCTGGCCTCAAGCGATCTACCCACCCAGGCCTCCCAAAGTGCTGGGATAACAGGCATGAGCCACCACGCCCAGCCAGTCTTCTTTTACGTAAAAAAAAATAAGATAAATAAGAGGAGATGATCAAAAATACAAATTTCAGGCCAGGCATGGTTGCTCACACCTATAATCCCAGCACTTTGGCAGGCTGAGGTGGGCAGATCGCCTGAGCCCAGGAGCTTGAGACCAGCCTGGGCAACATGGTGAAACCCTGTCTCTACAAAAAATAGAAAAATTCTCTGGGTGTGGTGGCACATGCCTGTAGCCCCAGCTACTCAGGAGGATGAGGCAGGAAGTTCACTTTAGCCCAGGAAGTTGAGGCTGCAATAAGTCAAGATTGCACCACTGCACTCCAGCCTGGGCAGCAACAACAACAAAACAACAAAACAAATTTCAGTTAGACCGGAAGCTAAGTTCGGGAATTCTATTGTGCTACATGGTAACTGTAGTTAATAACAATGTAGTATATTCTTACAAACTGCTGAGAGAGTACATTTTAAATGTTCTCACCACAAAAATAACCAGCATGTAAGGTAATGCGTATGTTAATTAGCTTGATTTAGCCATTCCACAATATATATCAAAACACCATGCTGAGCACCATAAATATGTACAATTTTTATGTGGCAATTAAAAATATGCAGGAAGAGAATATAACAGACTGTTAAGAATAGTTTTATTGAGATATAATTCACACATATACATAATATGTACAATTCAATGGTTTTTAGAGGTTGGTGCAAAAGTAATTACCGTTTTTGCCATTAAAAGTAATGGCGGCCAGGGGCAGTGACTCACATCTGTAATCCTAGCACGTTGGGAGGCTGAGGCAGGTGGATCACTTGAGAGCAGGAGTTCAAGACCAGCCTGGCCAACATGGTGAAACCTCATCTCTGCCAAAAATACAAAAAATTAGCCATGCATGGTGGTGGACACCTATAATCCCAGCTACTTGGGAGGCTGAGACAGGAGAATTGCTTGAACCCGGGAGGTGGTGGTTGCAATGAGCCAAGATCATGCTATTGCACTCTAGTCTGGGAAACAGAGCAAGACTCCATCTCAAAAAAAGAAAAGAAAAGAAAAGAAAAGTAATGGCAAAAAACTCAATTACTTTTGTACCAACTGAATATATTCATAGATATGTGAAGCTGTTACCACAACTTCAGAACACTTTCATCATCTCAAAAAGAAACTCTGTGGCTTTAGCCATCACTCCCCCATCTTTCCTTCTCCCCCCAAAAAAACTGCAAATCTACTTTCTATTTTTCCTGATTTCCGTGTTCCACACATTTCATATGGATGGAATCATGGGAGTGTGTGCATATGAATGGAACCGTGCACTTTGTGGCCTTTAGTGTCTGTCTTCTTTCACCTGCCAGAATGTTCTCAAGGTTCATCCCTGTTGCAGCATGTATCAGCACTACACTCTTTGTTCATCACTGAATAATACTCTATTGTATAGATAGATCACATTTTGTTTATCCATTTGTCAGTTGATGAACATTTAATTTGTTTCCGTCTTTTGACTATTATGAATAATGCTGTAAACATTTGTGCATAAGCTTTTGTGTGGAAATGTTTTCAGTTCTCTTAGGTATACACCTGGGGGTGGAACTGTGAGGTGACAGAGTATTTGTTTAATGATTTAAGACACTGCCAGACTGTTTTCCAAAGAGGTCATACCATTCTACATTCCCACCAGCAATGAATAAGGTTCTGATTTCTCCACATCCTCAACCACACTTGCTCTCATCTGATGCCTTGATTCTAGCCAGACTCATCAGTGTGACGCAGTATCACTGTGGTTTTGATTTGCAGTTCCCTGGTAATTAATGTCAATGAGCACAGACTTTTAGTATTTTAAATTCTGAGTGATGGAAATATGGATGTTTGGCATGTTATTTTCCACATACTTATACCTTGCTTTAAAATGTTTTGCTTACTATTTTGCTTAATAAATAGTAAGAAGGCTTAATCAAGGGAGGCTTGCCCAAGTGTCTATTACAGAGTAAGCCCTCAACAAATGATCATGATGCAATTAAGACAGCAGAGTTGGGTCTCAGCAGCCTTGTCCATGCCCTGGGGCCTGTCTCTTGCTCCTTGCTAGGACAGCCAGGGCAATTCTCAACTCAGAGCCCCCAGCTCTGATGGTCCCCTGAGCAGCTGCCCTCCCAAGACAGTGTCATTCACTCGCCGTCCTTGTAGCAATGCCCCAGAAGTCCCCTAGAGCCTCTCCTGCATAATTACGATTAGCAAAGATTTTAAAATGCCCTCAGAGTGCATTCCCTTGCCCCCCATGGATCCCCACAACCTGCACAGTGCCACAGGCAAGTGAGGAAAAAGGACTCTTTGAAAAGGGCAGCACCAGGAGGGGGCCAGCAAGATGGTCTTCAGCAAGTCCTGTCCTCCTGACCAGGCCCCCTGAGCTCCCAGCACTGTCTTGCCACCCCTGTCCCTCAGAGCCTGGTCCAGCCCGACTCTGTACCTGGTTCTTTGCCCTTCCTTCTTTCCACAAAGATTCATCTGGAAGTGAGTCGGATAAGGGGTTGCTCTGGTCATTCATGATCATCTGCGGTGCCTTCTGCCATAGACTGAATGTTCATGGTCCCCTAAATTCATGTGAAATCCTGACCCCCAAGGTGATGGTGTGAGGAGGTGGAGACTTTGGGAGGTGATTAGGTAATAAAGTCAGAGCCCTCATGAATGGGATCAGTGCCCTTCTAAAAGAGGGGTCCCCCCTTCCCCCCACCCCATCCCACCATGCAAGGACAGTGAGAAGACCGTGCATGAGCCAGGAATCTAGCCCTTACCAGACACCAAATCCACCTGCATGTTGACCTTGAACTTCCCAGCCTCTGGAACTGTGAGAAATAAATTTCAGTTGTTTAATATTTCTGTCTATGGCACTTTGTTATAGCAGCCCACATGTCTTCCTTGTCACATGTACCATGAGCCAGTCCTTCCCGTAACCACATCCCAAAAACACACTTCTGTTCCCACTCCATTTTACAGATGAGGAAATTGAACCAGCCTGAGGGAAAACCAAGAGCATCTCTCTGCATCCTCTGGGACATCCTGGGATGCCCTGGGGTCAAAGAAGAGAGCCTATTGCTACTAAGGGCAGAACCAGGGTTGTACTTGGGAATGTGTGACCCCAAATCCCAGGTGGTTAACACCACTCTGCTACTTTCTGTAGAGCCATAGCAGTGCCTGACAATGCACTTTTTAAAATGTTTCTTGTTCCTGTTCACAATCTTTATTTCAAAGATTGAACCCACTGCTCAACCTCAGCAGAAGCTTGATATATTATCTGCCATGTCCCCGCCTAAGATGCCTGAAGAGGGAGGTACAAAAGAGCTGGCAGGTACACCAGAGGCCCCCAAGATGCCTGCTCCATTTCCCTTCCCTCATGGGGAAGACACCTAGGGCCTGGGAGTCCATCTGCAAACTTCCAGAAGGCAGAGTGAGAGGCTTTACCCAGCACTTTTCCAATCAGGTAGGAGGTGTCATTTTATTTTTGCGATAGACTGTATACCCATCAGCTCCACTGGGGAGAGTGTTCAGCGTTTCTGCCTTCTCCCAAGTTGCCCACATAGGATGGGCCCATGGCAGC
The DNA here is from genome assembly GCF_000951035.1 of Colobus angolensis palliatus. NCBI lineage: Eukaryota > Metazoa > Chordata > Mammalia > Primates > Cercopithecidae > Colobus > Colobus angolensis. Next base: position 903,855 of record NW_012122376.1, on the reverse strand, counting down.
TGCTCATCACAGGCACCTCCTTTGGGGCAGGCTGGACACCAGGCTGTTGCCACGGATGGCAATGCTAAATCCTGCCCCCAAACACTGGCTCTTTATTTACTTTGGTTGAAGGGCAACAAAACATCATTGTGTGGCGGGAATCAGGCAAATTACGAGCACTCTGTACTACAATTGGCAACATTCCACCCAGCAGAAGGTCTTGGGTGAGAAAGCGAGATTGTTCCTGGGAGCAGGTGTCCGAGGCGATAAGAAGCCTGTTTATCAATTGGCTTTTCCTGAGTCTCTGGTCTGTACGTTCCTCAAATGGAGGCAGAAACTAGAGTGAATACTCTCATTCAGATCCATGGGGCTAACAAGCTCTTCCATGCAGAAAATTCCTCCCTCTGTCATCACCCTTTTGGCATTATGTTCCCTTAAAAATTAATGGCTGTGTTTTTCCATTTTATTGAGTCTCCTTTGAAGGTGGCTGTTAGATTTCCTTTCTGCACAGATTGGGTCTCAGGTAGGGGCAAGGCCTGTGCTTTGCAAGCTCACAGTGCCAATGGCTCAAACAAGTGGCCTCTGAAAAGCTTTATCAATCTTCCTCCTGACGTGGGCAGAGATCATCCCTCCTGAACCTGCACTAAATTGTCAAAAAACGATAAACAGCAGTGGTGATTTCTGAGTGACCAGGTGGGTCTGGGCCAGCCTGCAGACCGAGGGCACATGCTGGTGACTCTCTGCCTACTGGGGCTTCTCCTCTTCATTCACCACTAGAATCTGCCCTCCTCTAAAGGATAAATGCTCCCAAGTATGGTCCACTTATTTTCCAAATGCCCCACCACAGTAAGCTCATTCTTTCTACTCACAAAGACTGGCTGCAGTGCAAAGTGATAGTTAAGAACAATAAAATTCACTAAAGTTGCCCTTTCCAGATCCTTGTGAAAGATCCAATGTTTAGATCTGAAGTGAGCTCAGGGATCATAAAACTCTGTCATGTGAGGAAGAAAATGGAGGCCCAAAGAGGAAGAGTCAAACCTCAAGTTTGCATGGCCAGTTAGTTGGAAGTCCCGCTGCCTCTTCCTCCCACCCCACTCAAGAACCACTGACTCCCTCTCAGATTCCCTAAAAACTTTCCTGCATAGTCCACATAGTTTTGCCAGAGATGGTGAATTCCTCTTCAAAGGGTTTAATTGTGTAACATCCTTGTCCTTGGTTCAGACGCCCATCTCCATGTACTTTCTTGTTTCTAGCCTTCGAGCAGCCCCCCTGCTCTTGTTGTGCCCTGACTTGCCCAGACATGTCTGAATGTGCCTTGTGCTGTAGCAGAGGGATCACTTCTACCCCCTCCCTCCCTTACGAATCACATGTTTACCCTGTTTGGGAAAGTTTAAGTCTCAGCCAATTGGCATCAGCCGAGATTGTGAGATCCAGCTCCAGCCAATGGGGACTAACCGCATTAGGGATAAAAACCCTTTCCCTCCTTTGTTCAGTGTGCTCTTGCAGTGGCCGGAAGTGTGAGCAGCACCCTTCTGCAGAAGTAAATTTGCCTTGCTGAGAAATCCTTTGTTTGAGTGCTCATTTCCCTTGCAACTCCAAGCTCTTGTTTCTAACAGTTTCCTTGGTGAAGCTTTCTGTTCAAGTTCCTTATGATCTCTTTAGATGAAAAGAGCCTTAACCCCCAAAACACAGAAAACTTTCAGGATCATCTTGGAAGACACCATTTGACACTAGAGATTGTAGTAAATTAACAAGGCGGACACCATGCTGTAGATCACAGTTTCAGCCAACATTTGCCCCAAAACTAATGGTTTCAATGGTCTCATTTGATCCTGGTAACCTCTATGGTAAGAGGTGGTTTGTGTTATTGTTCTTGTAACCAAGTATCCCCATTTTTTCTAAGAGATAGTTTAATTATTCTTTCCTCTTTCTTTTTCTCTTTTCTCCTTTTCCACACTTCCTACTTAGCTCTTTAGAAATGCAAATATAGCCTTTTACCTCCTTTTATCAGATACTCCCTACAGGGCAAGTTCATCTAACAATGTGCTTGGGAGCTTCAGAAGCGAACTCACCCACCAGGAGGTTGCCTCAAGAGATAACAGTAGATTTACAACTCAAAGTATGCATGCTCACGATGACACCAGCAGTCACCAGCTTGAATGCATCTACCAAGCTAACACATGGGTCCCAACTGCTCACTTCCCCCACTCCTGCCTCCTTCGACTCCCCCACAGCTCCCCCCCCGCCCCACCACATGCCATTCATGTTAGGCCCCCATTATAAGTGTTCACTTTCTGCTCCAAAAGCTGCATGGTATCCTTAGGCAGGAAGCTTACACTTATTCCCTTAAACCAGCTTTAGAATAGAAAAGCCACTTTCTTTATACCCGACCTCACTCTTGTTAATTGGACTCTACAAGTGGTGAGCAACTGAACCAGCATTTTAGTCACATGCTCTCAGTTTTGCAGTTGAAATCAAACCCCCAGCAAGCTTTGCAATTCAAAGTTTGCCCCTTTCCTATGATTCTGGCTAATGCTCTAAGACCTCCAGACCTTATGATGAGTGAACTAATTTTCCCCATTTTCTGTTCTCTTCCTTTTTAAGATGAAAAATGTTGATTATTGTTTCTAAATATAAAAGTAATGCATACTAATTATGACATCATAAGAAATGCATATTTGGTCTCAGTCCCTGGTTCCTGACACAGAGCTCCTGAACTGCAAGAAATAAATTTCTGTTGTTTATTTATTATTTCCTGGGTGATAGGGGTGATAGCTGCATCTTTTGTTATAATATTTGGTCTTAGTCCTTCGCTCCTGACACAAGAACATCTAAGACCCTTGGAATCTCCAGAATGATAAGTGTCTTTTCTATGCTAATGAGATGACTGCTGGCTGGGAGCCCATAGGGTCGCTTCGGGATAGGGGTGGGTCACCAGAAAGACCAAGGCCTGATGAGTGAATTAGGACTTTCAGCCTCACCCCCAGCCTCCAGAGAGGGGAAAAGGGCTGGAGATTGACTTAATCACCAATGGCCAAGGATTTATTGATCATGCCTTCATCAATGAGGCCTCCATAAAACCACTACATGATAGAATTCAAAGAGCTTTCAGGTTGGTGAGCTCACCGAGGAGCTGGGAGGGTGTTGTGCCTGGAGACAGCGTGGAAGCTCCTCTTTACCCCACCCTCCAATACCTTGTCCTATGTGTCTCTGCCATTTGTTCCTAAGTTGTATCTTGGTAACAAACTCGTAATAGGGAGTAATGTGTTCCCCTTAATCTGTGAGTCATTACAGCAAATTATCAAACTAGAGGAGGGGAATGGGCGAACCTCTGATTTGCAGCCAAGATGGAGAGAAGTGTGGGTAACCTGGAGACCCATTACTTGTGATTGGTGTCTGAAGTGGGGTAGTCTTGGGAGGGTAACCGCTTTAATTTGGGGAGTCTGCCCAGACTCCAAGTAGATAGTATCAGAATTGAATTAAATTGTAGGACACCCAGCTGTTGTCCCCACAGAATTGGGGTATTTGCTGTGGATAACTACACATTTGGTATCAGAAGCATTGTGTGAATATAGAGGACTTTTGTTTTAACAGGACAGTGTTAGGAAAAATCAAACCTAGTACGCCTCACCACCCAGAAGCACCTGTGTTAACAATCTGGCTCTTGCCTTTTTCATGCAACATCATATTGTACGTATCATCTCCTCAAATGTGATTTCCAGTTGCTTCGTCATATCCCATGCATGCATATAACCACATTCTCCACATCTCCAACCTCCATAACTGTCATTCTCCATAGAAACAGAGTAAAACATGGAAATTAGTTTCAAAGGCTTTATTAAGATACAGATTCTCAGTTGCAAAATGGAGACCATCTTGGGATCCTAACCTTCCTTTTATAATATAGTTCCAATTGAGTTCTATGTTACAGCATAACAAAAACTAATTTAGAAACCTATTTGCAGGTTCAAAACAGTTCCTACTTACTATAGAAGACTGTTTATCTATTTCAATTATGTGACCATTCTCAAAACAGATTTAGGAATTGCCTCAGAAGCCCAAGGTGGCAGCCTGAATGGAAGCAAATCTTACTTAGTCTTATTTAGTCTTTGGAATCAGCCGATTCAGAACCAAGACTGTGACTGAATTGTGGAATGCTATTTGGGGACAAGACTCTCAAGGAAGGGGGCTGTTTTCCTGTGTGGCTTGAAAACTGGTTCAAACAGCAGTTCTCAAAGAGAAGTCCTCAGGACAGGGGCCAGAATGTCCTCCCCCTCGCACTTCTGGGACAATTGCCTGGTCGTCCTTCCACCTCTTCCTCTAGGATGACTTTACTACTGACTCATCCAGACAATTGCTCCCTCCACTGGGCGCTTGTGGTACACTATCCTTATTCCACTACTGTCTTCATCTATTTCCATATTTCTGGCACTCAGCATAGCACCTCACCCAAGAAGGATGCCCATGCATTGTTGAAAGAAGGAACGGGGCCAGGAAGCTCAGCTGGGTGTCGTTACGCTCACATAAAACTAGAACCAGCAAATTAGAAGTGGGGCATGGCCTTCTACAAATGAATGTCTAAACAGCGGAGAAATAAACTGAAAGTAAAAACAAGCAGCAAGAAAAGAGAGCATTTATCTGGAAAGGAAAAATCCAGAAACTAAACAAATACAGAGATCTGAGACCATTGTGTGTAGAGTCCAATAGTCCAATGGGCATGCAAGTCATCTGGGAGCCACTGTCCTGGCAGAGGGTAGACCTGAGTGTTGCTGGTGACAAAGATAAATGGTCACCTTGGATCAAGATAAAGATGCAATTTAAACACATTCTAGTTTTTCTTTTTTTAAGTCCTCTGTAGTTTGAGGAGTCAATATAATTATTCCTCCCTCTTTCCTAGCCTCTTTCCCAGCATTTAAAGATAGAAACAAAGAAAATTATGGAATACATCAGCCTAAAACAAAACCTACAGGAAGGAGCCAGATCCTTTGGAGAGCCTGCAATAAGCAGATTTCCTTCAAGATAAAATGAAGTATTTTATGCTACAGGGTCTTTGGGTAGTCCTCCCACTGGGAGCTTCTGCTACAACAGAACCTGGCTTGTGCATTTAAAACCTAAAAGCAGGAGGCTTTACATTTGCTGCACAGCTTGCTTCCACACTACTGAACACATTTCCAGATGATGCAGGGAAAACTCTTGAAGATCAAAAAAAATCACATGTGATTACAAACTATTGTATAACTTTGAATTTTTGTAAAGACATAATGGAGCCCTCAAAAAATGAAAAGTTTGCCAGGCATGGTGGCTCATGCCTGTAATCCCCACACTTTGGGAGGCTAAGGGGTGGCGGATCGCCTGAGGTCAGGAGTTCAAGACCAGCCAGGCCAATATGGAGAAACCCCATCTCTACTAAAAAATACCAAACAAAACAAAACAAAACAAAAAACCAAAACTAGCCGGGCATGATGGTGTGTGCCTGTAATCCCAGCCACTCAGGTGGCTGAGGCAGGAGAATCGCTTGAACCCGGGAGGCAGAGGTTGCAGTGAGCCAAAATCATGCCACTGCACTCCAGCCTTGGCGACAGAGTGAGATTCCATTTCAAAAAAAAAAAAAAAGAAAGAAAGAAAAGTTAATTCCAATTCAAAGAAAGAGTCCAAGACTGGGCATGGTGGCTTATGCCTATAATCTTAGCACTTTGAAAGGGCAGTGCAGAAGGATAGCTTGAGGTCAGGAGGTTGAAGCTGCAGTGAGCCATGATTGCACCACTGCATTCCATCCTGGGTGACAGAGTGAGACTCTGTTGAAAAGAAAAGAATCCAGAACAGCTATGGCCAACAGACGTATATTCAGCAACCTCACTCACTCTAAGAAGGTCAGCTTCAGGGAGTATATTTACAGACCAGGTGGAGCAGGGCCTTGGACTGGTTAACATAGAGACTGGTTGTGCATGGAGCTGCATTGCTGATGGCAGAGTGAGTCTTCCAAAGATTAGATGCAGGCCATTTGGAAGTGCTGACATTTTAAGCTTTAGTGTTGAGGACCCATGAGATGATGACATTATTTTCTCTAAATCAGTGAATAACTATTCAAATGATTTTTAGTGGTGATATAAACTCCAAGTCATCAAGCTAATTTGAGTTTTTGGCTCATCTCCATTGATCACCTTTTGAAGAAGGGACTTTTTCCCAAGTCTAAGAAGCTACCCACAGGGAAGTAAATACTACCTAAAGAAATAGAAGGTTGTCTTAAAGATTCAGAACTTTTTGGATTCCTGGAAATTCTATATCAAAACCTAACTGATGGGAAGACCTAAACCAGGTGTGTGACATTTATCCAATAAACTAGAGTTGCCTGATTTATTATAAATTACCTGCCATTATAAATTGCCTGATTTATAATGGCAGAGTTTGGGTGGGAGGCATCTATAGCATCAGGTCTTAAAAAGTGGTCTCAGACTCCTGGGGGCTCCTGAGATGACACTGTGAGGTCTGCAAGATCAAAACTATTTTCATCACAATACTTAGATGTTATTTCCTTTTTTGCTTTGGGGATACTTGAACAGATGGTGGAAAAGCAATGGTGGGTGAGATGGGTTGACCTTACCACAGTATCAAGGCATTGGCATCAAACTGCACAAGTTGTCAATGGGGACATCACCACCCCATACTTGGAGAAGAGTGGATGATTTCTCTAGTGCTATCTGTGGAGTGCTGAAGTCCCCCACTATTATTGTGTTACTGTCTAACTCTTTTCTTAGGTCCAATGGCAATTTTTTTTTTTATGAATCAGAGAGCTCTGGAATTAAATGCATATATATTTAGGATTGTTATATCTTCTGATTGAATTGGTCCTGTTATCATTATATAACGTCATTCTTTCCTGTTTTTACTGTTGTTGCGTTAAAGCCTGTTTTATCTGGTATAAGAATAGCTTTTCCTGCTCACTTTTGTTTTCTATTTGCACAAAATATCTTTTCCCACCCCTTTACCTTGAGTCTATATGAACCCTCACATGTTAGTTGTGTCTCTTGAAGACAGCAGATATTTGGTTTGTAATTTTGTATCCATTCTGCCAATCTGTATCTTTTAAGTGGAGCATGTAGGCCATTTATATTCAACATTAATATTGAGATATGGGTTACCGTTTCAGTCACTGTGTTGATTGTTACCTAGTAACTTTGTTTTCTCCATTGTATTGTTGTTTTGTAAGCCCTGTAAATTCTATGCTCTCAGGTGTTTCTGTTTTGTGTGTATCAACCTTTAGTTTCAAGATTTAGAACTCCTTCTAGCATTTCTTTTAGGACTGGTTGAGTATTAACAAATTCCCTCAGCATTTGCTTGTCTAAGAAAGATTTTGTTTCTCCTTTATTTATGAAACTTAGTTTTGCTGAATACAAAATTCTTGACTGACAATTATTCTGTTTTGAGGAGACTAAAGATGTGACTCCATTCCTTTCTGTCATGTAATGTTTCTCCTGAGAAGTCTGCTGTTAGTTTGATAGGTTTTCCTTTGTAGGTTACCTGGTGCTTTTGTCTAACTGCTCTTAGAATTTTTTCCTTTACATCGACTTTAGGTAGCCTGATGATTATATGCCTTGGTGATGTTCTTTTTGCAATGAGTCTCCCAGGAGTTCTTTGAGCTTCTTGTATTTGAATGTCTAAATCTCTAGCAAGGCTAGGGAAGTTTTCGTCAATTACTTACTCGAATAGGTTTTCCATATATTTTGCTGTTTCTTCTCCCTCAGGGATACTTATAATTCTTAGGCTTGGCTGTTTTACGTAACCCCATATTTCTTGGAAACTTTGTTTATTTCTTTTAATTCTTTTTTTTCTTTTTTTCTCTCTCTTTTTTTTTTGTCTGATTAGGTTAATTTGAAAGCCTTGTTTTTGAGCTCTGAATTTCTTTCTTCTACTTGGTCTAGTCTATTGCTAAAACTTTCCACTGTATTTTGTAGTTCTCCAAATGTGTCTTTCATTTCCAAAAGTTCTGATTGTTTTTTCTTTAAAATATGCCTCTCTTTAGAAAGTTTTTCATTCATGTCCTGAATTGTTTTTAATATTTCTTTACGTTGGTTTTCACCTTTCTCTTGTCTCTCTTTTAATAACTTAATAATTTATCTTTTGAATTCTTTATCTGGTATCTCAAAGATTTCATCTTGACTTAGACTCACTGCTGGAGAGTTACTGTGATCTTTTGTGGGTGTTTTTAGAACCCTGATTTTTCATATCACTAGAATTATCTTTCTGATTTACTCTCATTTGGGTAGACTATTTCTTGTTATGATTTTTAATTAATTTTTTATTTGACTGGATTTAAAACTTTTTCCCCTTGAGGATGTGAGTTTAATGTTTAAAGTTTACTTTCACCTAGCTTCAGCTCTGCATACTTTCAGTAGCAAAGACTCTGTATGAGTTCCTTGTTTATGGAGAATCTGGGTGTGATGGATTTCTCAGATGCTGGATGTACTAAAAATGTGTTGTGTGTGTGAGCAGATTCATTGTCTCACGTGAGGCTGGAATGGCAGTGGTCTCATGAATATCTCATTCCCCAGTGGTGTGCACTTAAAAACAAAATCCCCAGTATTTTATTCACCAGGTTGAACAGTTCAGGCTCCAGGCCAGTAGGAGGTGCCCATGGGTTAAAAAGAAAATGGCTGCAGCTAGAGCAGGTGGGTAAATGCGATATCCCAGTGGTGAGTGGAGGTCCCAGCTTTGACAGAAGTGACTGAGGAAGCTGTCAGTAAAATGCACTGAGTTCTTTTCAGGGAAAGGTGAGGGATCCACCACAGTTCTCTTTCCAGGCCAGAAGGAAAGTAATCCACCTCCCAGCCCACTCAGCCTGACCTGGTATTCCAGCTGTTCAGATCAGACAGGCAGCTCTTATTCGTCAGGAATATTGATGTTCCATGTAGAGAGGGATTAGATTGTGAATCTCTATCTCTCCCATGCAAGCCTGATCCTGGAAGGGAATGCTGTGAGGATGCAATCACCCTAAAGTGTTTCAGAAAGGTTGTCAACTAATACACCCACACCAAGCTCCTGTGGGAGAAGCCCCCACTACCTCTGCTGTGGTGGCCAGGAGATGGGAAAAGTCTCCTTCTCCAAGACCATTCACGAGTACCAGGGCTGCCTGACTACTTGGGTAGAGCAACAGACTTTCCCCACCAAACCCGGCACTGCACCTGTGCCTCTGCTGAAAGAAACCTCCCACCCATGGAAAATTCTGGCACCCAAGACCTGCCTTCTGAATTCCTTTGTCTCATAGGGTGCTCCCTTAATGTGTGCACTCCTGCTTCCCCTAGGAGTAGCAGCCCCTGAGGGCCAGACTACTGTGAATGCTGCTGCTCCTCTGGGTCTAGCCACCCAGTGGGGCTGCCACATTCCAGGCTGGTGCTAGGGATATCTACAAGGGATCTAGTGATATGACTTGTCTAGTCTCCCAGCAGCGGGTATCAGAACCAGCTCTGATGGGGGTGGCAGGGGAGAGACATAGACTCTGAGATTTTCTTGATTATAAATAGCTTTAGCGTGTTGGCTTTCTCAAAGCCAACAATAGTAGTAACGTGCTAGGCACATGGAAAGACTCGACATCTGGTTAGCCAGGGTGATGCAGGCAATGGCAGTAGTCGAGGTTGCACGGAAGTTTTCTTCTTCCTGCGTAATATGTTATTGTGCCTGCAGATGCTTTAATGGGTGATGTCGGCTGACCACCAGCCAGGAGGTGGCGTTTGCAAAAGATCACTAGCTGAGGTGGTAGTGATGGGGTTGGTGCTTGCCTCATGTTACCCACGGGAGGTACTCTGGTGTCTCAGGCAATGGGTGGGACCCCGGAGCTCCCAAACATCCCTGTCCTTTGTGTTTACCAGGACAGGTGAAGGGGCAAAGCAGGTCGGGCTAGGTCAGGTAAGTCCATGCTCTGGCTCCCTACATGCAGGCACAAGCAGTGTCCTCGGTGGGGGATTAGGGGGCAGTTCTCTGGCTGCTGGGATAGCGTTCCAGAGATGAGCGTGGCTGCTGCTGCTGCACAGAAAAATCCGCATGGGGAGTGGGGAGGAGCAGGTGGCAGTCAGTCCCACTCAGCTCCCACACACTTGGTAAGGCGGCCTCACACTCGTAGGGTTCAGCCAGCAGCAGCGAGCTGGGTTCCAGGCAGCCTGCTCTCAGAACTCAAAACCGCCCAGGCCATGAGCCTTCCTGATAGAAAGAGAAAGCTGGCTTTCATGCCTCTCCCCTCCAGGTCCACCCAGGAAGCAGGGGTGCCAGCTCCTGCACCCGTGGCCATAGCACACTTCCCACTTCCCCCTGGGTTCAAGTCAATGGGGTGTGTCCCCACTCGAGATTATGTGGCAAAGCTCAGTTGGAAGCTTCTCTCACCCTGTCACCACCACCTGAGTCGCTGGCAGACTTCCACAAGGTCCCCTGTGGGATGGGATCAGGAATGGCTTCCCTCCATCGCCACTGGAGCCTGGGAGTGCCCACAAAGCCTGTCCTGATGCTGCTCCTTCCTCCGTTCTCCCCACCATTCACTAACTCAGCTCCAGTGCTGGGCAGAGTTACAGGCTTCTGAGGGTTGCAGCTCCCCGTGGGAGTGAGCATCCCGTGGCTGTCTCTCCCCTCATGCTCTGGAGACTCAGTCTTCCATCTGCTTCACAGAATAGGCTGCTGCCCGCCACTTCTTTCAAAGGGACTATGGTTTCTTTCTGTTTCTGGTAAGTTCCCATGTTGCTCTTGGAGAAGAGTTCACAGCATGATGCTACACGCTATTTTGTCTTTCCAAGTGGGAGAGGCAGGCTACCTAATGATGCCTCCCATCTGCCAGCCTGGAGGAAGAAAAAGGTTCATTGATCTTAAGACCAGGACCTATATAGGAAGACAGGAAAGATACTGGTCAGCATGTAGTGATCAGTGAAAATGGTTACATTTGTAGTCAAAAGGTCAATGTTTCCCAGTGCATACACCACAAGAATCCTGCACACTGGGTTACTCAAAATGAGACGGGCCTGGGGCCAGCAGAGGGAGGCCAAAGTCTACTACTGGGATGTGCACTTCAGACTGTACAACCCTTTTATACACACGCAGGGCCACTGCCAGGCTAAAGGTCCCAGGTGTGCCTCAAGGAGATGTTGGTGGGTAAATCCGCATCAGAATCTCTCCTCAGCCCCTCCTTGGCTGTGGCATGGTGGGGTCACCACTTTGCCAACCCCCGCCTTAGTGGCTCATCTATCAGATGGGGTGAACTATAAAACAACATATGCTTTTGCTGTGAGGATTCAACCCAATCTCCTGTCTGCAGGGTTTGGGGCAGGCACACCCCCGAGGCCTGGCACCTGTGGCTGTGGTCTCTGCTGCTGAGACAGCCTGAAGGACTGGGACCCCCACTTGGACCCCCACTCTCTTCTGGGGGACGCTGGGAGGCTCCACCATGTCCCTACACTGAGTAAGAAAAGGAGAAGCTTCCCCCTGTGGGAACAGTGACTTATGGGAGCTGAACGTGGTGCCAAAGTGGCGTGTTCCAAGAGAGCCAGAGGAGCAGGGCATTCTGAGGGCCAGGACGAAATGAAACGCCTCCCTGCCACTTGGCAGGAGGGGAGTGAGAAGCAGGAGAGGTGTTCTTTTTGACAGTGATTTTTCTAAAATGAATAGTTATAAAATATAATTCATTTCTTCCTCAATTTTCCCTTTTTACTAAACATTTGAACATTTTGAAAATGAAACTTTCATGGTCTGAAACCTGTCACTAAAACAAATTCCTTTTTTCTTTTAAGCTAGGACATTGTCTGAAATTCTAATCAGTGTTGTCTTTATTTTTCAGGGTCTTTGGGCAGCGTGAGGACATACGTCAGCAAGAGCATAACAAACACAGAATTGGCGGCCCTAACAGTGGGGAAAATAGTACCTGTGTATCCACGGCGTCCTCACTGCCACCCCGCATGGGGCATTCAGGTTTCACAGACATCCCTTACGCCTCAGGCCCTTCTCCAGTGCAGCTGTAGTAAACCAGCACCCTGGTCACCAGCAGTGCCCAGTGCAGCTGCAGTAAACCAGCACCCTGGTCACCAGCAGTGCCCAGTGCAGCTGTAGTAAACCAGCACCCTGGTCACCAGCAGTGCCCAGTGCAGCTCCAGTAAACCAGCACCCTCGTCACCAGCAGTGCCCAGTGCAGCTGCAGTAAACCAGCACCCTGGTCACCAGTAGTGCTTTATCTTCTATTTGAAGGATCACAAAGTCGCCCTCTGGGTAGGTGTGGAGGGTTGTGCAGACCCTACCATCTCCCGCTGGGGTCAGCACCCAAGCTCACCTGAGGGTTCATATGAAACACGTTGGATGCCTTTGCCTGAGCCAGCTGCCTCTTTTCCTTCTGAATAAAGAAGACCCACGATGAGACCCATAAATGGGGTGATGTGAGTCCTTACCTCCTCTGGGGCACACCAGGAATGCCACACTTCCCATCTGGGACACAACTCCGGGACCAGGGGCCACCCTTCCTTCCCTTCCTGACTCCACCCAAGCACCTCTCATTGGCCTGATACACACAAATTGTGGAAACGAGTCAAACACAGAAAGAAAGGACTTGGAGACCTGTTTCCATCTGGCTCTGCCACTTGCCGGCTTGAGTTCCTGGGCGGGTCTACTAACCCCTCTGGGCTGAAGTGTTTTGTGTATTACTTGTTTGTTTATAGGACAGCAGAATGAGTGTGGCCTGCAGTGGCTAAGGGTGATGACATTGGTCCCACCCACAGTTTCTACTGTGTTCTAGGGACTTATGGGTCTGTGAAAGAGGGGGCCGCCCTGAGCTGTCAAGGGCACAGAGCTCCTTATTATGGCTCACTCACAACAGGCCTGCAAGCTAAACCAGCTCTTGTGATCCCATTGCATGGATGATTAGAATGAGGCTGACTGAGATGAAGTCACTCCTCTGAGTCGGGAGTAGCAGATCCCAGGTGGCGTGACCCCAGAACTTCCCTACACTGATTGTTGATTATCTCACTTATTTATTTATTTATTTATTTATTTATTTATTTTTCATGAGGAAAGATGAGCTCAGAAGTAGGCAGTGACTGCTGGTTTCTCACCGCTGTCTGTGGGATGTCAGAGCAGCCAATGAATGTCCTCAAGTCCTGGGAGGCAGAGGTGTCTAAGGGGTCAGGGGATGAGGACCAGGGCTAAAGAGTTGGTCCATTGCTATGAGGGGTCCCTCCTCCACACCACTGGCTGACGACTTTATCTGCCTGAGGCCCCTGAAAGTTCTGAGTGCTGGGTATGAAGAGTCCAGAGGGGCACAGACACCAAGGGCCCCCAGCTTCTCTCCACACTGGAATTTCAGGGTCAGAGGACCCCTGACTCTGAGCCATCCCTGCCCCCTACACATCTTGCCTGTTGTCTGGGCTGTAGAAAGGCAACAGATTAGTCAACCAGAAACCTGCTGTGTGTCTACCCTGAATGACCGGTTCCAGTGTAAGAGAAGGAGGGTTGCTGGGTAGGCATGGGGTGGGGAAGGAGCGCCCACTCTGCAACTCTGCTTAGCACCTGCTGCCCTTTGCAGAATCTGCAGGGTCCCAGGCCCTCCAAGAGGCTGAGCAGCCTCAAAAAGCACGAAGCTGCTGGTGCATACCTGCGACTCCACCGGCAGCATACAAGGGCATCACTAGTGCATGGCCATGTGAGGCAGGCTGCAGGATCACTAGACAGACCCTGAGAAATATCATATCCAAGGACGCAATGCTCCCATCCTGCCTAACCCACAGGGTTTGTTGAGATGATCAGACACAATTATAATGACAAAAGCAAAGCTCACCTGGAGGTTCCCTCCTGTACCCCACTGTGCTTTGCAAACACTAACTCACTGGCTGAGCCCAATCAGTTTGACAACAAAGTATTGATTTCTCTAAAGTTATCATCATAGACTATACAAACAGCATGTATTTTACACAACTTACTTATTTTGCAAATATGGATAAACCTTGTAACCCAGATCATCATAACAAGACCATGTGGGTTCATTAGAGTCATACAATGTTTCAAGGGTCATAATATGACTATTTCAGACCCCTTCAAAATAGTGCTTCAGGCGAATCCATTCACCAAATGTAAAACAATGTCCATTTATTAAGTCGTTTTAAAGCAGCAAATTACTATTCATTGTGTAATGAATTGTTGCCTCACTATGCCATCCACCCATCTTGTAGGCTGAGGCATGGAGGTGTTCACCCTTCCACACACCCACCTGTGCTTGTGAAACGCACACCCACCTGTGCTTGTGAATAGCATTAAAGCCATTTCTACAGACTTTGAATGTGTAGTTTCATTATCTTCTGCCTTAAAACACATAAAAGAAACCATTCTCTTCGTCTCCCAAATTGTGAAATAGAGTTCCATTTACCTGTTTCCCATGTTTTAAAGGTCATTTGTGATGTAAGTATTAAGAACATGTCTCCCCCTAAGGAAACCCAGCTCTGCTCCAATGCTGAGGCGAATAAATGCAGTGCTCTTTCCACGATACACAATCATTCACACAAACACACGATGTGAGTGCCTATTTAGCAATTGTTTCTGCGGGTTTATTATCTACAGCTCTTTCCTCTTCATTACTTGTTCACATTATTAAAATCTGATATAAAATGCAAGCTTTCAAAGAACATGTTTCTAGATCCAAAGAATTTAGAAAATGCTCACTGTTGATCAGATTTTTACAAATACATTCAAATTCAATATTAAGAGTAACTTTGAATAAGTAGGACTTTAGGGCAGAATGTGATAGAGAACTGACCTTTCAATGAATGAGCACAATTTGTGACTAAGTACCTCTTTTAAATGGAGTTTAGCAATTGCTTTCTGAATAGCTGTCTTGACTGTCCAACAGTAGCTCTATGGGGGCAGACACCCTGGTTAGCACTGTGCTAGCCACATCACAGGTATCCTATGTATATTTCTTAAATGAAAAATATTCTTTCTAAGACAGTGTTAAGAAATAATGAGTAAGAAGGTCATTAATCCCTGGTAGCTTCATAAATGAGATATTCTTCTGCCCAAAGAGATGCTGCTCTGCAAATCACACCCAGGGAATTCTGTTCCTTTTGGCGCTAGTCCCATCAAGACATGCAAGGTGATCATTTCAGAACCCTATCAGTGTTCAGCCTGGCTAACTTGTGAACTAGTCAAGCTCAAAAGATTCTCAAAGTGATTTTCTGGGAAAATAATCCACTGGAAAGAAGGTCAGATCCATTCTGTTGCCTTTAAAAAATTTTCCTGGTTGCCTACTGGCTTCTCATGAAACCGGGAACCAGTTTCACCCAATCTGTTCTCAAAGGGCTACCCTACCCCATGCCCACATTCCACGTTTGCCCTGTCTCTGACTCAAAGAATGAATGCCTGCAAGCCCCGGTGTTCCAACCCATTTCTCCCTCAGTCTCTGCCTGGGCAGGAGCCTGCTGATGGATGATACACTCCCATCAGACCTGCCACACCCAGGTCTACACCACAGAAACTAAGGCTGTTGGTTGACACGGTGGTTGCTAGAACTTGCTGCAATGTTTCATTTTCATTTTGACTGAATTCTCCACAATCCTATTAAACCAAAAACATAATGTTTAGCCTCTTTACCATACAGACCACAGGGCTATCATTTTTCTCTTTCTCTGATCTTCTCATTTCTATTCTCTTTCTGACCCAAACCCCATCTTGGAATCTCAAAAATGTGTTTGAGGATCACATATAATCACTTTTACCCACCATTGGGTTTGAATATGCCAGCAACCGAGGGTCCAGAGAACCAAGTCATTTACTCCAAAGTCTCTCTTTGCCTCCAGCACTTGGTCCTGGAAAGGTGAGTTCTGAAACCCTCTGTTCTCAGAAGTCTTCATGCATAGAGTAGAATAAAAATACCTGGTCCCTCCTGAGGGGGATGAGATCATAGGAGCTGAAGTGCTTTGAGATACTCAAAGAAAAGAAACATGACACAACCTTTTATTATTTCAGATCGTGAGACCAGGTCAGAAGGGTCGTTAGGCTCGTCATGATGCTACTGCTTTGAATGCCACACAGACTGGCTATATTTCCCATTCATTTTCCCCAACCTTGTGGGAAAAACTTTTCAGGAGTACAGCATCAATGAAGAATACAGTGTCACGAAACACAAACACTGTCACAAATGACAGTCACGTCACCATGCTGAATTGTCCAAAGAAGCTAACCAGTTACTACTCAGGGCTGATGTAAAACAGATGCAATGCCAAAATGAGATGAAAGAGAATTCAGAATAAAATTCCATCCCTTGGAGCATATTCCATTGGTTTTCTCTGCTCCTGCTTCCGCTGGTATCTGGCCTTCTGGTAGAAAATGATGATGGTTACAGTGACTATATTTAGAAGAATGATGAGCAGTATGAGCCAGAATGAGTATCCGTAACTGTGGGTCGTTCCTTTACTGGCGGTTGTCGGGTAAAGCATGTGGGACAACTCTTCGGAGAGAAGGTTGGACTGTGTGTTTGCCACAAACAGTATCATGGTCACAAAAACGAAGGATGCTGAAAAGAAGATGGAGTTTCATGCATGGCATGGTGATACAGTTTTTAATGTCACTTATCTTTATGGAACACATATCTGTCGGTATGTATTGAATATCTGCATGGGAGTTTACACTCTTTTAAGCACTAGGGAGAAGATACAAAATTGTAAGACACAAACTAGATGTCTAGGCATAGAACACTAAAGATTGTGCAGGGCTGTGTATGACTCAACAACAAATGTGCTGACTCAAATACTTTCAGAAGTAGTTGTGCAACTGTTCCACCAAACAGTGCACTTCCTAGGTGGTGAATGCAGTAGTGTGCTGAATGAATGAGTGAATAGGACAGTTCAGAAAGAAGCTGTATAAGGAGGTCTGGGAAGAGCTGAGGAAGGACAGGGCATCACAGATGGACGAAGCTGCCTCAACAAAGACCCTGGGTGGGCAGTGGGCCTGGAGCATCTGGGACTGTGAGATACAAGCTCAGCTGCTGGGGAGAGGTCCCAGGGTCCTAAGAATTGGGTACCGAGACTGGGCTGCCCTGCGAGCCACAAAAATGCCATCCCAGGAGCTTGAATCTCATGGCATATGATGCCACTGGCAAGAGTATCTAATCAGGAGGGATCTCCTTACAAAACTCATTAGAGAAGAGAACTTATTGTACGTTTCTGTCTTCCCTTTTTTATTCTTCACGATATCCTCCACTAGAAAACATTCTTTTTTGTTTGTTTTGAGATGGGGTCTCACTGTCCCCTGGGCTCTGAAGTGCCGTGGCATGATCTCAGCTTACTGAACCGCCACCTCCCAGGCTCCATTGATCCTCCCACCTCAGCCTCCTGACTAGCAGACTACAGGCACATGCCACCATGCTTGGCTAATTTTTTGTGGAGATCAGCTTTTTCTATGTTGCCTGGGCTAGTCTCGAACTCCTGGACTCAAGTGATCCACCTGCCTTGGCCTCCAAAAGTGCTGAGTGTGAACCACTGTGCCCGGCCCTAAAGAACATGCTTCAGTACAGACTTGGGAGAGCCATTTTTGTCTAATTAAAAGAACGTAGCTCTGGAGTCAGAGAGAACAGGATTGGAAATCCTAGCTAGGTGAACCTGGACAAGTCATGTAGCCTTTCTGAGCCTCATTCCTCATCTTCCAAAGGGGATGAGATAGAAACAAACAAACAAACAAAATGTAGATTAGGGCTTTTGCGGTTGCCTAGGGCTGGAAGTGGGCTGGGAGGGGGTGATAGCTAACGGGCATGGGGTTTCTTTTCAAGATGATCAAAAGATTCTAAAATTGGCAGTGGTGAGGCTTGCACATGTCTGAGAACATACAAAAAACCATGGAATTGTATACTTTAATGGGTGAATTATATGGTGTGTGACTCATGTGTTAATAAAGTTGTTAAAAGAAAGGTTTTGGAGGATAAGGATGCCTATGTTCCAGAGCCTGTGATGAGGCCGGCGAGGAGGCTCACCCAGTGAGGTCTGAGGTGCAGAGGGGAGCCAGGGGATCCTGGCCACGGAAGCCCTTTGAGACTCTGTCTGCCGCCACGTACCTGGAACTCAGTGGACATCAAATGTATCCTGCTATAACCCACACCTAGGGAAACCTTCCAAACGGTCCTTCAAAAGGCCTTAATTAGAGGGGCTTTGTATGAGGAGAATGTTTTAAACACTCCTTGATGACAGACCTTCATCCTCAACATAATGGTTTTATTTCTTAATAATTTGTCCGAACAAAAGCCCTGGCCCTCTGAAGCTCTCCGGGTGCCTCACAGCCTTAATTATCTTTCATTTTCCTCTTGTGAAGTTTCTTATAAAAGCTTAATCATAAAGGGGCAGGATGAATATAGGCTAAATGCTTTTTTCCAGAGCGGGCTGCCTAGAACTTTGATTTGAACCGGGAGGGGCTGACACACAGACGCAAAATGCCAACCTGAGTCCCCTTTAGTGACGAGATGCCCAGAGCCTCTACCTGCCAGGCTTCTCCAGCCTCTGGGACAGAAGAACTTACAGGGGCTGGAGGAAGCCCCAGGGTAGATGAGGAGCTTCGGAAGGCTCATGGACCCCGGCTTCTGTCCTGGCCTGTGACCCTCGGGCCCCGTCACCTACTGATCCCTTTCTGCTCTCTGCGTTCCTCAGTTGAAACACAAATGTATTTGGAACAGGCGGTCTGCAAAGTTCTCTCTGGCTCCAAGCTTCTCTCAGTCGACAATTTTATCCCCTGAGGTCAGGATGCAGCCTCATCAGGTCAGTGTGGTGCAGAGGGTAGACTGAGGTCAGAGGTCACGGGAACCTAGGAAGTGAGACTGCTGTTTGTCTCCTCAAAGCAGAAACTGCTTCTTTCTATCAGAAACAAGCCAGCAAACCCACTTCCTTCCCTACCCAACATCTGCTGGCTAAGCAGAGGTTGTTCAAATCCAGCCCCTAGGGGTTTGGAGCGATTCCTTCTGGCCCCAGGACTCCCAGAAGTCAGTCTGATCGTGCTCTCCCACCGCCGTGACCCAAGGCAAGAATTAAGGCCTCTCTGCACACAAGCCCTTCTGCAGGCTGAGCCTCCTTGAAACTGAGAGTTTCAGTAAGTTCTCCAACCCTCAAAGCTCCTGTGAAGAAAATCGGGAACCCTCAAAGGGCTACTTTGGGCAAAACTCAGGCCTATCAAAGCGTTAGGGTCAAGAGGCCTCAAGGAGCATTTAGAGGAAGCCAAGCTGTGCCGAGGCCTTCTCCCAGGCGGGCAGCAGAACGCAATCTGCTCCTTCCACATCAACCTCTCAGGCTGTTTTCTGCTCACCTCACAGCCTCCCTCTGTGTGTTAGAACTTGCCCCTGAGCCAGGAAAGGAAGGTGGCAGGAATTCCCTCTCCATCCAATAATTCTTTGTGGATAGGAGTAGGCAGGGCTATGGGGAGGCTGCCTGGCCCCTGTTTTTATTCACAAACATGCATGAGGCCTCTGTTATATGCAAAGCCAGCCCATACTCCGCTGTAGAGGAGCAGAGATATGGAAGCCACAGCCTATGGAAGAGGTGGCAGACTTTGAACCCTGCAGGCTGCAGACACAGCAATGCTGGGCCCCTGTTGTTCGGCCGGCGCCACACCTGGCTCTCCATTCTGGTCCTGGCACCTGTTTTCCCTCCAGGAACGCAGTCTTCCTTCCCTACTCAGCCCTGCGGCTGGGGAAGGGCCGACTCCAGCCCCAGCTCCAGGATGGGCAGGTAGCCTTAGTCAATCAGTGGATGGCTTGGGGAATTCAACCCTGCCGGCCACAGAGATTGGTCAAGGGATGGGAGAAGGGCAATGCCAGTGCAAAGTAGCCCGGGACTTTCTCTGAATTTGAAGGAAATGAGAAGTTTTTTTCTCCTGGGGCTGCCACCATCAGCAATGAGCCCAGAGTGGCCAGCAGTCATCTTATCTTCAAGAGGATTGATCCAGCCAATTAATGAATGATGGCGTCAACACTGAGGATTCCAATAGATGGAGCAATGGCAGGAAACAGTCCTCATCACACGGGCCAAGACCCTAACTCGAGCTGTGTCTGAAGTCACTGCTTCTCGTGCTTTCTTAGTTACATCAGCAAAAGTAAAAATAATCTATCTCTTTGCCCTGGCCATGAGTACCAGTTGGTTTACCTTTGGTTTTGGTTGACAGAGGTGAACCATCATCATGCAAGTATCTTGGGCCAAGGACTCTGGCATTCAGGTCAGTATATCTGATTTTGTAACAAAGTCCCTTAACCTCTGACACTCAGCTCTGCTCTAAGAAAGAGAAGCAGTGATATTCATTCTACAGGACTGTTGTGTCTCGTCCATAGTGGCTGCCCTTTAAATTGGGGAATTTATTTGTTTTTATCACCAAGCAATACAAGCACAGAAAGAAAGAGCCAGTCATATATGAATGTGGTTAAACCAGCCTGACCCCAAATCCTCGGAGCTGAGGTGTGATTATGTAATGCAACCCAGCCCACCTGTAGTCCTGGCTTAATGCTTTTCCATTTTAAAGAGCATCCCTCACCATCCTACCTGTGCTGCGCTGGGGCTAGTTTTTACATCTCAACTCCACGTCAGTGATCTCACACTGGGAGTTTGAAAACGGCCATGTGGCTCTGCTTGCACCATTCCAATCACCAGGGCTTTTTTCTCTCTTTGTTTCTCCCCACTGGAGAGCCAGTTGTTCATATTCCTCAGCACACCTCTACTCCATGGCATGGAGCTGCTGGCCTCCTCCAGCCACCTGTACCTGCCTCATGGTAAGGATGACACTCAATGGAGGGACAGGATGATGCTGCTCTCAGCCCCTCCTCTGAGGCTTCCTGACATGTCTGATATCCAGAGCCTCCTTCTTGTGCTTGAAAATTTCAGGCCTGTGTTAAAATGTGTCACCTGAAGCTTACATGAAGCCACCTTAGGACAGGCTTCGTTCCCAAGGTCCAGTTGCAATGGTGGAGAGAGGGAAAGAACAGGAGAAACCTGGCTGCCTGGTGGGAGCAAGGCCCTGAAGGCAGCTGAGCAGGGCAAAGAGGCACTTCCCCGGCCCTGCTCTGGGCAGATGGGCAGCCGCAGCGCCCTGGCAAAACCCAGTGAAAGCCAAAGACTGTGAGTCAAAGCTGGGACCCACTTCCCATCTGGGCTCCATCCTCCCAGCACCACACCCATGAAACAAATAAAATAACCAAGCAACACCACCCAGCAACACCCCAGGCTTACAGGTAGCCCACAAGAAAGGTATTGCCCCCTGATTCTCTTATGTGCCATTGTCTGTGGCTCTGTGGCACAAGCATGCAGAGATGTCATGTGTGGAGACTAAGTGGACTCTTGCCATGTGGAAGAGGAAAGAGAAGGAACAGTGTGCCAATGTGTTCATGTGTGTGTGGGTATGCACGTGTGTGTGTGTGTGCATGTGTATGTGTATGCACATGTGTGTGCTTCTATACGCCACACAGAGCCTAACTTGGAGTTAAGCACATGGCAGGAGCCCGGTCAATATTTTGTTGACTTTTGTGCATTTTGACTTCCTATGTTAGAGTCTCAAAAGCAAAGGCTGGCTTGTTATAAGCCTCCTCAATAGTGCATTTAAAACAGAATTATATTTCCAGAGATGCTTCATAAACACTTTGGACCGACAAAATAAACCCCAGCCCTTAGCTCATGGGAGGTCCTCATAGTTTCCTTGGTGTAAACGTGACTGTATGTTCATGCGTGTGTGAGAGGCGGAGACGCGGGGACAAGAGGGATGCGGTCCTCTGCAGAGCACCGAGTCTCACAGGGCCACTCACCGCTGAGCCCGTTCCAGGTGTACACCCCCATCGGCCCCAGGAACGTCTGGTAAGGGTTGCTGATGCTGTTGTAGAAGGTAAACCCAGAGCTCAGCAGCGACGTGAGCAAACTCAGGACCAGGAACAGGATAGTCACCAAATGCAGAGTTTTTTGGGAAGAATTATTCAGTATCCCTAAAACTAAAACAATGTTTTGTGAGTGCATAGCACATAATGCAAATACCAGCTCTGGGCTGGCATTCCTCCCCACCCTCCCCTCTTAGGTACTTGAGTTAGCAGTTGTTGGATGTCAGTAGAGATATCAGGAACCTCCAAGTCATGCAAGAACAAGACCTGCCTTCCCCACAGGGGGCTGGCTGTTGAATCAGTGGTTGGATGGGTATCACCGCGACACTACAGATAACTGGATATTTAGCCTGATTTTGAAGTCCCCTAGGAGAGAGTTCGCCTTCCTGGATACTGGCAGCAGGGCTGGCCAGCCTTCCCATTGTGAGCTCAGGCCCCGTCCTTGCCAGGGTGCTTTTCACAGTTTCATCAGTGCCCCTGTTGCTCTGAGCACTAACTCGGCTTCCACTTGGAGGCACTCACAGGGCGGGTCACCCTGAAAACTTGTGCACTGTGAGAATCCCATAAGCCCTGTGGTGTCTGGAGTAATTCCATGAGCCAGGGGTGGCATGAGCAGAGAAAAGGCTAAGAAAGGTGACCAGGAAAGTGGAAGCTGAAGGCTGACATAAGAAAATGACTTCTGTTGGTGCAAATCGAGGTGTGAGTCCTGCTTCAGACTCCACTTTCCTGGAGACAGAGAGGACCCGATGCCCACAGGGCTCCAATGCTGGAGGCGGCTGGGAATTTGCCCATGAG
This sequence comes from Colobus angolensis palliatus, assembly GCF_000951035.1. NCBI lineage: Eukaryota > Metazoa > Chordata > Mammalia > Primates > Cercopithecidae > Colobus > Colobus angolensis. The sequence continues at coordinate 881,249 of NW_012122376.1, read as the reverse complement.
TGAGCCTTGACTCTGCTTTCCAAGGAGCACTCTTCTGAATCCTAACAGCATTGTATGAAATGTGCATATTTCTTAAGTGCAGAGTAGCTCCAGGCATAGAAGGACACTCATAAAATGAAGCAAAGGTGCCCTGGCTGTCAGTCCCGGGTTCCTGGTTTTGCAGGCTTCTGACCCCCACCAGCCATATCCTCCACCTGCTCTTTTGTGGAGGACACAAGGCCCAGGCACCACAGGGGTGGTGTAAGCCCAGCCCAGCCACGGGCTGTCAGGGTGTGTGAGGCCCTGTGGAGGAGGCCAGTACATTAAATAGTGTTTACAGGGAAGTTCCACGAAAGTCACCAGGACATGGGAGAAAGTGATTTGGGAGAAAGTTCCGAGTCACAGTAAGGCCACAGCAACATCACTGGGAACAGGTGGGTCAAAACAAGTGAAAGTCTCTTTCTTTTCGTTCTGATTTCTCTGATCTCCAGGGAGAGAGCCTTGGAGACCTCACATCTTTATCTGGAGCAGCTTGAAAGAACAGAAAGCGAAAAGGCCAGGTAGGATCTCTGGTTCCTGGGCCTAGGGGTGGTATTCCCTCAGCATATGCCCACGGATCGAAGGTCAAGGAGTTCCTAATGGAACCAGAGTGTTACAAAGAATTCAGAGAACAGGCATGGGAGGTGGGAGACCCCAGGGTGCTGTGGGCACCCATGGGAGGGGTCACCAAGTCCCCTCCTCTTTCCCTCCCCGCATCACCGTAATGATTGAAAAATTCCTCTTTATGCTGAGCCCAAATCTGCATCTCCACAACTTAAACCCAGGGGGTCCTAATTCTCCTTTGGGAATCATACAAAATTCACTTGCTCCTTTCCTGCCTGACAGCCTTTCCAAATATTTGAGGAGGGATATAAATCCCAACATGATTAACAGCCCACATCTCTGGAGTATTCTTTGTTGGGTGTGACTGCAAAGTCCCTGACAGCCTGGCCCGCTACACATACTTTATTCTGACTCTATTTATCTTTCTCTTTTTTTCTTCTTTTTTTGGAGACAGGGTCTTGCTGTGTCACCCAGACTGGAGTGCAGTGGCAACATCATCGCTCACTGCAGTCTTGATCTCCCGAGTTCAAACAAAGAATCCTCTCGCCTCAGCCTCCGGAGTAGCTGGAACTACAGGATGTGCCACCACAACCACGCTCAGCTAATTTTTTAAAATTTTTTCTTTTTGAGTTGGAGTTTTGCTCTTATTGCCCGGGCTGGAGTGCAATGGCACGATCTCGGTTCACCCCAACCTCCGCCTCCCGGGTTCAAGCGATTGTCCTTCCTCAGCCTTCCGAGTAGCTGGGATTATAGGCATGCGCCACCATGCCCAGCTAATTTTGTATGTTTAAGAGAGATGGGGTTTCTCCATGTTGGTCAGGCTGGTCTCCAACTCCCAGTCTCAGGTGATCTGCCCGCCTTGGCCTACCAAAGTGCTGGGATTACAGGCGTGAGCCACCATGCCCAGCCTTTTAAACAATTTTCTGTAGCAACAGGATCTCACTATGTTGCCTAGACTGGTCTCCAATTCCTGAGCTGAAGTGATCCTCCCTCCTTGGCCTCCCAAAGTGCTGGGATTATAGGCATGAGCCACCACACATGGCCAGATGGACACGGGGCTCCCGGCGAGACCCGACACTCCCCTTGGACAGGAGGACATCCTCACTCCATTTTTGAACCTCTTAATTCTATCTGTTCACTATTGTTTTCTTTTTTGGCTTTTTAATCAGCAGTGTTCTATGAGGAAGAAAAGTTTCCTCCCACTGAACAGACAGTGGGCATGAAGGAGATGTGGCCGGCAGCTTGCAACCAGGTGCCTGAGACACTGCCTCAGGGGCTGCTGGCAAAAGGGTCCTGTGGTAAAGACCCTCATCCAGAGAGAGCGGGCATCCTGAGTGGCGTGGGTCTCGGGGTAGAGCCTCCTAGACCAGGAGTGGGAGAAGCCCCAGAAGCAGCAGTGACAGGTAACCCAAGGGCCCTGGCTGCAAGGGAGGGTGAGAAAGTGCAGGAAAGAAAAGGGGAGGAGAGAGAAAAGGGCAGGAGGAGGGCAAGGTGGATATGCCTCACAGCAGTTGGCATGGCCGCATGTCCCTTGAAAACCCATGGGAGAAGGGAGCAGACCAGGAGACGACCAGGCAAGCCTCAGCTCAGTGGCATGAGGATGATGGCTTCACCACCGTGGCAAGGGAACATTCTGCTCCTCAAGTGGAACTGGGGACCATGAGCAAAGTCCAGCTCGCACAGGTACAGCCTACTTGTGCTCAATGGTGACTGGACTATTTTGGAATTTCTGCTAATAACTCATAGAGCATGGTGAAATTCTCAGCACAGTCTTGGGCTATGCATCCCATGGAAGAGCTCTAGCGGGGCATGGGTCACGCCAGCCACTGCCTGCTGCCTGGGCGGGGATGGGTGGGACCTGCTGGGCCTGCCTTCTGGGTGAGTGGGATGTGGCCACCTGGGCTGGGACGGTTCCCATCTCTGACCTCAGGTGACGTCTCTTGCCTCTGCCTATTGCTCACTGTGGAGGTGCAGCGGATGCAGGATTCATATTGCTACAATTTAGCACACACTTAATTTGAAAGTAATAGAGGATGACACCGGAGGAGAGGAGGAAAAAAAGCTACAGCACGTAGGACACAGCTGTTCAGGGGGACAGGTCAGAGGCTGCAGCTGAGTTACTGCTGAGTCACCATAAGGGGAATCGCTTCCCATTCCACACTCGCCAGCTCCTCCTGGACGCTAAAGGGGAAACTCCGGGGTCTATCCCAAAGTTTGCTGGTGACTGAATAAACTCACTCCTTTTCAAAGTTTGGTAACCAATAAGAAATAATTTGGTTACTTAACTAGAAAATAGAAACTTCAGTGTTAAAACAAAAATAAAAATTTAAAAATTTTAAAAGCTGTGTCCAAGGCCCCTGAAGTGGCTTGCAGTATTTTTCTGCTTCACACACTTAGTAAAAGCAGTTTTTGGATATTCATTGGTAAATGGTTCACATTCCATTTTTTTTTTTTCAGAGTAAATTAGAAAGTGACAATTGAATTTAGCTTTGTTTGTGACTTTTGGTAAGGTCTAATGATGTGATTTTTCCAAAGGGAGTCATTTGGGGCCTGTTGACTCATATTTTCTGCATTTTAAGGTGACAATTCATCTTGATTCTAACTGCTGGATTTTAAAATTATTTTCCGGCTTTCTGAATTTCCTGCCACACAGGTCTGACAGCTGTATCTCCCCTCCAGCTCCTGGCTCAGAACTTAGACAATAAAAGCTGAAAATTCAGGGAAAGTTATCAAGAATGAAATGACAATAAACTTACATAGCATCTGACAGCTGCTCTCTGCCTATAAAATTAGCAAACACATTCCGTTCTTTTTCTTCCTTTTAGGGGGCAAGCGTGTGAATCAGGAAAGCCACCTCACAATTGACGCTGATTGCCCCAGGAAAGAGCCAAGAACAACGTGGCCACAGAGCAGAGCGCCTGACCCGCAGATCCCGCAGCTGGGAGGCAGAAACGTGCTGCTGGGCAGTGGATAATGGGTGCCGCTGAGAGCCATCCGGACATCCGGGCTCCCCACGCAGGGAAATGTAACCCTTCAGGCCCCACTTGCCATCTGCCTTTTGAGTTCTGGTTTTCGGTAAGTCCTAGGACATCAAGGGAGAGCCCATGGCTTTGTGAGTGAACGGGTGGGAATTACCGCGACTCCCTCCGTAAACACCTGGTCACCAGGGAGCCTGAACAGGGCAGCGCCCAGTAACTGAGGGAGGAGCTCGTTCTATCAACAGATCTCCAAGTGTGACCTGGTAGCTCTCCCAGGGAGCCCAGGCTGGTGCCCCAGCCTCTCAGAAAGTTGTCAGGGTTCCTTGGGGAGAAGTGGCGTGAGCCTGGGCGGGCACCCTTTTTGTCCTCTATACTCTCCCCCTCCCAATGTGGTTACATCTCTCGGGGCAGATGATGAACACTGCTCTCCAGGAGAATCTCCTTATGCGGACAGGGTAGGAGTAGTAAGGTGGGGGCTCTTTATGAATTCTGGAGAAATAAACTTCATTTGTTCTTCTCTTTGCAATTCATTAGTTTCTGCAGCAGATTTATTTTTCTAATTATTTTTAGCCTGGACTAATGGTGCAATGTTGAGCTCCCTGAGAACACGTGGAGGTTGGTGGAGAAAAGAGACTAGCGGGCGGGGGAGTGCCAGAGACTCGCGCCAGCTGCAGTGGGTCCTGACCCAGATGCAGCACTGAAAGGCCAGCCGGGAGCCGAGCTTTCCCTCAGTCTGCCTTGCTTCCTTTGCAAGGTTGTCTAGAGCTTTTGCCAATCAATTAATTTAATTTCAAGCAGGTCACATCCAAAGGACTTAAAAAACAATACCCAGTACAGCAATGCCTGTCACTCTAGTGCCTGGCCTTGGTTGTTGTCAGCACTGAATTAGGATCACCTGGGAAGATTTTTAAAAAACGAGCAGGTCAGGGCCTCATCCCGCAGAGATTGCTATTCATCTGGTCCGGGTGGGGATGCCTCACCCACATCCCAGGTGCTTCTACCTTCCGCTGCGGGCAACGTGACTGCTCAAAGTCCCACACATCTGCAAATCAGACTGGTCTTGGAACCGAGAACAAAGAGTGCAGTGTCACAAGAGGAGAAATATCTCTCATAATAAAGTCCAGCCTGGGCTGGTGACGCCCTGTCTCCACAAAACATCAGAGAAGCGGCTGGGTGTGGTGGTGCTTGCCTGTGGTCCCAGCTACACCAGAAGCTGAGGCAGGAGGATCTCTCGAGCCCGGGATGTAGAGGCTGCAATGAGCTATGATCGCACCATGGCACTCAGACTGGGCGACAAAGCAAGACCCTGTCTCAAAAAAGAAAAGAAAAGAAAAATCTTGCTGGGTGCAGTGGCTCATGCCTGTAATCCCAGCACTTTGGGAGGCCGAGGTGGGCAGATCACTTGAGGTCAGGAGTTTGACACCAGCCTGGCCAACATGGTGAAACCCTGTCTCTACTAAAAATATAAAATTTAGCCACCCGTGGTATGCATTCCTGTAATCCCAGCTACTAGGGAGGCCGAGGCACGAGAATTGCTTGAACTCAGGAGGTGGAAATTGCAGTGAGCCGAGATGGCGCCACTGCACTCCAGTCTGGGTGTGAAGCAGCCTGGGTGATGAAACAAAACAACAACAACAACAACAAACTATCATAGAAACTTCTCCTGTCAAAATGATTCTGTAAAAAATACGTTCTGGTCAGCGCGTAGGCTGAGTAATATTTGAAATGACATTCACGGGAATTCCATGTCCTAAATGTGAATGACTCATCTGGCCATGATTGCCAGTGTGAGCAAACAGCACACTGTGCTTCCGGACCCTGACCACATTTGCAAAACACAGAGTTAAAGGAATGACTTCCTTTTACATAGCACCCAAGATCCAGAACTGAGAGGGAGGTGGGTGGCCACAGTGTGAGATTACACCTCCTAGCAGCTCATTTTTCAGGATTCTGTCCTCCAACGGGGCTTTGCAGACATGCGTTCCCCCCAAACCCTTGCTTCCATGCAGACCTGCACATACCATGCCCCAGCAGTGAGTGCGGGGCACTGATTTTAACTGAGGAAGGGTCTTTCTCTCACACTGGATGGTGAGCCCTCCAAGGCCAGGAACCACGTGCAATTCCTTTCAGTCTCCTGAGCCCCTTGTACACGCAGCAGCTGCTCAGGAAAGTGTTTTTGAACAGAAATCAGATCTCCAGAACTTTGGGAGTAGCAAAGACAACCTGCTCACAGGTGGACATACAGGACCTGTCACTTTTCATCTGGATGTTGGGCAAACCAGGATGCAGCCAGTCAGCCTGAGCTGCCTGCACCCTCCAAGTTCCTCACTGGAGAATTTCCTTACCAGGTCTGAAGAATGATTTTTCCCACAGATTGACCAATGTTGGCTGAATTATTTTAGCACTTTGAAATCAGCCGTCATTGCTTCCTTCTGCTATTTTGTTTCAAAATCTACAGACAAAATTGGCTCAATGTGATAAATACCATGCAGAAACATAGCAGAGCTTTGCAATAATTATTACTCTTGGGAGACTCTTGATGTGACCTCGCCCTAGCCAAGAAGCTCATGTGGTCAACTTCTCAATTGGAACGGTCAGTCCACCACTGCTGGGCAAAAAAGGGGCATTTATACAGATTTGATTCTACTGCCCATGGTTGGTTTCTGATTTGAAAGAAGCCCTGGGTGGCCATGAGAAAACCATAAGAGAGCACCCACGTCTCATTGTGCACACTGCAGGGCTGCTCCCAGGTGAAGCGTCCCAGGATCGTTAGCAGCTGAACACCACAAGTTGAAGATTCCAGTAACATGACATTCCCCTGTCTGAAAGAACTGCTTACAGGTGTTCAAGCTCAACGATTATTACAATCATTGGCAGTGAAGACTCCCTAGGCTCTGAGGAGTCCTTAGGTGTCAACCAGAGTGACAGTGCAGCACCTTCATTAATTGGGTGGCGGTTCACCTTCTTCAGCACCAGGAGGTTGGGCAGTGACTTGTGGAAAGTCAGAATGTGGCTCCTCAGTAACAAAGACTGAAAGTAGAGATCCAGCAAAGGGAAGGCAAATATTCTGCCTCACTGTGCTCTCACCTGGGCTGCCGCACCTACCTGGCCCTGGGCCCTTTCAGGGCTCTCCTTGACGAGTGCCTGCTCTGGTCCTCTGACATCACCATGCTCACCTGCATGCATACAGGGCTTTAGAGCCAGGTCCTGATGACCCATCCTGGCCTCCTCTGAGTCTCCGTGCATAGAGATAGTTGATGCTTTCTTTGAAGCCATTTATCTCAAATTGGAAATCAACTAGTTCCAAACAGACACCATATGGAAACCAAAAAAACTGGTAGGTTTTGTCTCTTACTTACAATTTTTTAAATGTGTCTGAGGTTTCAGGACACTTTTTGGTTTCGAAAATGCTATTGACATAACTGAAGGCATGACTGAGTCTTTGAAAGTTGCTGGAAAGCCAATGTTCCCCATCCTTATGGGAAGCTGAGGTTGACACCAGAGGAGATGTCCCTGAAAGGCTATGGCAATGCCCGGGGAGACACTGCTTTTGCTAACATCTAAATGACAAATGTATAACTTGGGAACACAACCAGGCTGCTTTGGATTTAAGAAAATAGTTTCATTAACAAAGTCATAAACACACTAGAGCTAGAACCTAGAGCTAGTGTCCAGGACTCAAACTTCTTTATGTATTACACAAGGACTAAACATTACATGTGTATAGGGTAGAAAATGATGCATATTTATAAGTCAAAACGTAATGACTGTATGATACCCGGTAATGCCTGTATAATACTAGCATACAACTTTGTTCAAAACAAAGTCCATTTAATGTGTTACATAACTTACAAATGTTTTTAAATTTAGAAAACATGAAGGTAGGTATCAAACTTCAAAAGTCAAATAAGTAGCTAAATCAACTTATTATTCTCAATGAACTTTTAATTTTCTTCCATTGAGAGGATGGCATTATTATATAAGAAATCAGGAAAAAAAAGTTTAGGAATTCCTATCAAATATACAATTAATAAATTAATGGAAATTTAATATAATTCCCAACGATTAGATATTTTGAAAGTAAATTCAAATCAGTTAAAGAAATGAACTTGAGAGACAGAGATAATGAATTTCCCATTTTGCTCTTTCCTGCATAGATGCCACTTGTGAAATTCTAGACAGAGTTTGTGGGTCCAACTAAAAACCCAGTCAATACAGTTAAAACATGCATTCCTACTGGCTATTCAATGCCATATTGCTGTCACATATTTTTACTTATTTACTTGTCAATCAACTTGGTAGGTGTTATTTAAATACCACCACTGCTGGAATGATTTAGACCATTGCACTAATAGACACAAGCAGAACTGAGGAAGCTCAAATAATGGCATGGCAAATTTCCAAAATTATCTTGTATTATTAGACTTGCATCGTCAGCCTAACCCAAAACTTACAAAGAAATTATTTTTGAATGGTTATTTGGCCCAAATATAGAATGACATAAACCTTAATTCAATCTCACGATACCCTTTCAAATTAGTTTGTCATTTACCTGCAAAGTTTTTGTTTGGTTCTGCAAGTCCGTGACTCAATTCTTGACTACTTTCCCCACGAAAAAGTCCATAAGTGATGAAAATGCTCCCATTTGAAGCAGAGTCTCTAACAGCAATTGTACTGGTGATCCATGCTTGTGTCCCAAGAATAGAGCAAATTACAATGAAAGACCCAAGGCTGGTGAAAAAGCTTGATAAGAACATCAATGTCTTCTTTGTGGTAGGCATTTTCACAGGAAAATAAGTTCTCTAGGACAAAAAAATGAATATCTTCTTATAACACTTTTGGACCTTATCATTTGAAGTCTAGTACTTAGAAATAGAGTCTAACACTTTGTTGTCAAATATAAAATCTCACTCTTCCTAAGGAAGGGTTATGCTAATGGACATTGAACTCTGAACATGGTCATAAAATTTACAATAGCTGAACTTTGGTCTGGAGTAAGAGGCTGCCATGGTTACAGCCAACCAGCATGAACAAGGGGTGGGTATGGTCTTCCCAGGGACTTCCTCAATCACACAAGTAATTTATAATCCTTGACCAAGTGTCATGGAAGAAAGTTTAGCCTACCATATCATGACAGGAGTAGAATTCCTAAATAATAGGGTGTGGAGGATCTGTATTCCCAAAGCGTTGCTGAGTCTAGCAGACAACAACCATGAAATCCCAACTTCTCCAATAATTATTGGAAATATGTAAACATATACTTCTCTATTGTGGACATTTATGTTGTTTCAACTTCACAATTATGACTGAGAAAGAACACACAAATATCTTTAGGCATAAACCTTTGTTCATATCTCCACTTATTTCCTTGCTTAGACTTCTAGAAGTTTGATAAAGTCTGTGGATTTTTCTGAAGTTGTTGCTATGCATTGCTCAGTTTCTTTACTCACTGGTGATCTGACTCTTATAATTGTTTCAAGAGGAAATCCTAAGGAGGGTAAGCCTTTTGTCGAGTGTACAGTGGAGTGGAAAGAGAAAAGCTTACACCTCCTTTTGTTTTATAGCTCTCTATTTTTAGACTTTATCAGAGAGGTATGGCTTTCAAACTTCCTCTTTCAAATTGGATAATATTTGTGTATTATTTAAATTATATCTTGAGAAGTTTCATCTTTATCACTTTTTAGTACTCTGATAGAGGTGGTTCTGAACGTTCTTGCTTTCGGTCACTATATCTGTATTCACTCTTTTGAGTGGTAAATAGTTTATAAATGGTCATTTCTGGACTTCAGAAAAACTCTCCCATTTGGCTAAAAGATCATTTCATTCGTAGCATGTTTTCCATACCACTTTTTACTGTATTCTTTGATTATTTAGTAATAGCATATTAAGTTGGTGCAAATGTAATCGCGGTTTTTGTCATTGAAAGTTACATTTACTTTTAATGGCCAAAAACACAATTACTTCATCCTCTACTTTTCTTTATTAACACCTAACTTATTTGTGGAATTAGCTGATCATCTGTCTTTTCCGTTATTGTGACTAGATGACATGCTCTAGGAGGTGGACATGTTTGTTTTGTGTACCACTGGATTCCAGGGACTCTCAAAGAGCCTGGCCCAGAGAAGACACTCAGCAAACATTTGTTCAATAAATTATTGGAGATACGTACACACATACTCTACTACTGTAGACACTTATGTTGTTTCTATTTCAAAATTATGATTAAGGAAGAGCAATGCATGAACATCCTTATGCATAAACCTTTGTCCATATCTCTGATTATTTCCTAGCTTAGACTTCTAGAAGTGAGTCAGTCTGTGAATGTTACTGAAGCTGTTGCTACACATTGCCCAGCCACTCATTAGAAAAGATACCAGTCACCTGCCATGCCCTTAATACAGTGAAGGTGCACACTTTCCTACATCCTCAAAACATGTATATTATTGGAAAACTTACTATTTTTTCCATTTAAGTCTATTAATTTTAACCACACTTTTAAAGGGTGGGACAGAATTTCAGTAGTTAGTTCCTTCTGGCCCTATTCCTAGTGTGGAAAATAATTTTGTATTTATTATTGTATTTTGTATTACATAGGCCCATTACAAAAATGTATTCAAATGGAACTGGCAAGAATAAAGAAGAAAGTAAATATAATAAATAATTTATCCTAGAAGAAGTAATTGTGTTCATAGTTGGGCAAAGACTTTCATACCGATAGCTTTATGTCTTAGTTTCCTGTTGCTATAACTGAACACCCGAGGCTGGGTGATTTATAAAGAACAGAAATGTATTTCTTATGGTTCTGAAGGCTGAGGAGTCCAAGGCCAAGGGGCTACATCTGGTGAGGGCCTTCATGCTAGTGAGGACTCTGAGTCCTGAGGTGGCACAGGGCGTCGTGGTGGCCAGATAGCAAGTGGGCTGACAGTGCTAGCTCAGGTCTCTCTTACTCTTCTTATAAAGCCACCAGTCCCACTCTGGAGAAAACCCATTCGTCCATTAATCCATTAGTCCATGAAAGAATTAATACATTCATGAGGGCAGGGCCGTCAGAACTCCACTGCCTCGTAAAAGTGGTAACTTTCCATACTGCCACACTGAAACTCACCAATATGAGTTTCAGAGGAGACAAACATCTGGTGTAGCACCATGCACACATTTATAATAAAACGGAGTCCTACTCTATGTTCTATTTTTCAATCTGCTTCATAAAAATTTCAACAAATTGCCATGGCAATCCTTTCATGTCAATAGATCACGTTTACCATTGTACAAAGCAACCACAAATTATTTCTACAAACCCTTTCTGGTGGACATTGAGGTTGTTTCCAGCTTTTCACTGTTGTACCCATGATGTGGTGATACTCCTTTTATGTTCAACCTTGCTAACCTTTCTAGGATTTCCTTGAGATAAATTCTGAGAAGGAGAATTGTTGAGTCAACAAAATATATGTGTACACCAGCAGAAAGTGGGTCCCAATTTAAATTTCTACCAACAGCATTTTGCATTAGAGTTCCCAATTTCCACAGCTTCCCCACAGCATAGTATTGCTAGTATTTTTAATCTTTCACAAGCTGGGAGACAAGAAGTAGCTTGTTGACATTATTTGATTTTTACATGTCAGTTAGAGTTGCTATATTTTAATAAGCTTATTACCCATGTGTAGTTTTACTGACACAGTTTTCTGTTTATGATGTTTGTTCATCTATTATATAGAGACATTTTTTATTCATGATTTTTTGTAAAGATAGTAAACTTTTGTCAGTTCTGTGTATCTTATGGATATATATATGTATATTGACATATATTCATTGAATATATATTCATTTTGTTATTTGCATTTCAATCACATTTATACATTTTAAACATTATGTGTAGATATTTTACTGGCTCAAGTTAAAAATGTCTATGTAACCAAATATTTCAGTCTTATACTTTATACTTTCTGGATTTGGTATCCTAACTCAACAGTTATTAAGGCTATTTACATATAAAAATCAACTGAAGTTTGTATGAAACAGAAAAGTGATTTTTTTTTTAAGATACAGTATTATTTCACATTACCCAAGGCGAGGTGACAATGAGAACTCAGGAAATTACTAGAACCGGAATTTCTATTGTCTTCTCTGCTCCTTACTGCATATCTGTTTCATTTTCTGGGTCTTTTTCTAATATTAAATTTTATCTTTGCTGATATTCTATTGCTGTCTTTTATTTTGTTTTTCCTTTTCTAATTTTCTGAAATGAATGTTTTATTTTCTTATTTTGTTTTTGCATTAACAAAATATTTAAAACCATGAATATTTCTCTCTCTCTCTCTCTATATATATATACATATATATATACACACACATATATATCTTTGGTTAGGTTCCTTAGGTTTTTATATATGTAAATTGGCATTTAACATCTTTAAATTGCATTTTTTATTTCCTGTTTGTTGAGGACAAACTTTGTAAGATAATTGTATGATAGCATTATTTCTATTTTGGTTATTTGTTTCTAGTTTTCTATAATTTTTAATCAAAGAACATGATCTTAAAATATCTAATTTTATGGTTTTATTGAGATTTTATTTGTAGACAATTTATAATCAATGCTTACAACATTTTATGTCACTCTATGCTATTCCATTTAATGGATTTACCCTCATTTATTTAACAATGTTTCATTTTGGCCATTGTGGATATTATTAAATTTTTTGCTTATATAAATTTGCTTGAATACAGATCATTAACTATATCCTTAAAATAAATCTCAGGAGAATTGCTGACTCAGATAGACATTTTTAGATTTATTATATTAAATACAAATTGACCCCAAACTGGCTTGCAATTCATAATCCCACCATAAATGTAGGAGAAAGCCCTTTTTTTCTCTAGCACTGGAAAATGTTTGTTATTTTACATGAAATATTGCTTTAAGTTACAATTCTATGGTCTGCTTTTCTGTCACTATAGTTTTGGCTTTTCTATAATTTCATAAAAATGGTATATTATAGTAAGTAGTCTTCTGTATCTGACTTTATTTTTTAGATTCATCTAGATACAGACACACATTTGTTGATCCACTCAGCAGTTGATGGACATTTTGGTAGACTCCAGTTACATCGATATATTATATTTGTTAAGAGGAAAGCTGTTATGCATTCAAGTACAAGTCTACGTGTGGATACCTGATTCCTTTTTCTTGTGTAAATAAATAAGAGAGATATTACTGGAACATGGTAAGTGTATATTTAACATTATAAGAAACTGACAGACTGATTTCTCAAGTGGCTGTTCTACTGTGCATTCCCACAAGAGATGTATGATAGTTTCAGTTGCTCCATATCCTCACCAGCACTTGCTATTATAAGTCCTTCAAAATTTGGCATTATAATGAGTGTTTACTGATATCTCACTGTGGTTTTTATTTGCATTTTGCTAATACTAATGATATTGGACATCTTTTTATGTGTTTGTTTGCCATTCATATACTTTATTTGGTGAAGCCTCTGTTGACATCTTTTGTCCATTTTCTTATTGATTTGTCTTCTTTTTGTTGAGTTGTAAGAATTCTTTATATTTTACACTCAAGATACAATATTTATTGGATATATGTTTTACATATATCGTATATTTGTTAGTTATATGTCTTGCAACCATTTTGTTCCCGTATCTGGGTTGTTTTTTCATTTCCTTAACAGCATCATTAAAGAGCAAAATTTTTAAAATCTGGTGAAGTCTAACTTACCAATTTTTTCATTTTATGGAATATGGTTTAAGTGTTATATTTAAGAATATTTTGCCTAATCCAAGAGCACGAAGATTTATTTTCCTGTGTTTTGTTCTAGAAATTTTATGCTTTTAGGTCTTATATTTAAGGTTATAGTCTATTTCGAGTCAATTTTTGTATATGATACGAGGTAAGGGCTGAGGTTCATTTTTATGCCTGTGGCTAGGGTGTTGTCCCAGTTTGGTTTCTTGAAAAGATTATCCCTTCCCTGATGAACTGCCTTGGCGTCTTCTTTGAAAATCAGATGACAATATCTGTGTGGGTCTCTTTCTGGATTCTCTATTAAGAGATCTTTCTTTCCAGTCCTGTGTAAGCTCCAGGAATTGTTTGTTACTCGGCTTTGCCATGGCTCCCTGCCTGGTCTCCATAGCTTCCTCTGAGGTATGTGCCTCAGCACTCAATTAATGATTCCAGGGATCCCTCTAGATTTCTACAGCTTCCCTCTGCAGCTCTCTCCTCTCCAGCACTCACCACCAACCCTAGCACTTCGGCCCCCTCAAACCTTGGTTTCTTTCTGTTCAACTCCAGAAGACCATTGGCTTCTTTGGTTTCCCCTTCCACACCACAACCTGGAAATTTCCTCCTTGAAAACTTCCTGGGGCAATTGTCAGTCTTACTTCATTTGTTTCTTTTATCTCAGGAATCATGGCCCTGTGCTGCCTGGTGTCTGATGTCTATTATAGAAACCATTCCTTTATATATTATTTTCTGTCTTATTAATTTTTTAAGACTATAGGGCCATGTTGGCCTTCTTTTTCCATCACAGTCCAAGGAGGTAGTCAGCCTTCATTGAATGACCACACAGCTGTCACATTTTCTTTCCCTTAGAATTTTGTAGCTACCACTTTATTGTCTTTTTGCACTGAATGTTGCTGTTGAAGAGTCTGAGGCCAGCCATATTTTTTCTGTCTGTATGTGACTGAGTTACTCTGATAGCACAGTTGTAAGAGTCTGTTTGTGAAGTGCAGCCATACCCACCTAAATTTTGTTTAGATTATTCTGGTTCATTTTATTTTCCTTTCATGTAGTTTCTCTTTTCAATTTGCATATTCAGTTTATTACAGAAACATTTTTCTGTGTCATATTTCTAAATTGTGTGTTCCACTCGTTGAAATTTTACTTGCAGACACACCAGTTATCCTCGTATTTGGTTGTCTTTGACCTTCATATCCACTATCCACCCTCTTGTAATTGCTTTATTCCCTTTATATTTTTGCTGTCTATTCACTGTGACTTTCTTCCACAATGATAATTCATTTTTAGCTAAAACTTTTTCTAACTTATGTATTAAATCTTAAGTTATATGGCTTAGAGTCTCAACTGGGTTTCTTTGAAGTTTTCTTTTAACTTATCTCTGTTGTTTTATATCTCATTATTAGTCCCTTGTGTAGTTGAATCCTTCTTATTATAAGTAAGTTCTTACATAGCATAATACATGCAGAGGAAACTGCTTCCACCCATTGGATTGGATGTTTTTCCAGCCTGAGGTGTGTTTACCCTTTCTTTTCTTCTCCTTTGTTTGGGTAAATCCTAGGTTATTTCTTTTCATCTTGCTTAGTTTAACATGAGCAGTTCTATCCAACCATTGGTTTATACGAATCCATGATTAGTGAGTTCCCCTGACATCCTTCTTACCTTATCTGGGGTGATTTGTCTTAGCTTCTCCATGCATCACTCTTTGACTGGATGGTTTTCTATCATTTTTTTTCTAAATACATCCAGGAGGGAAAAAAGTGTACAGATCTTTGCCAAAACATGTAAGTCAGATTGGCTTAAGCTCACATAAGTTGGGGGTAAGGGAAATCTTTCATGTGACATGATGCAGGGCTTCCAAGAAGGTTTCCAGGACATCATTTTGCTCTTTCTGCATCTCTGGGTTGCGTTTCTCTTGGCTCTGCTCCCAAGTTCATGGAGTTGGCTCCTCATTCAGAACTTTTATCCTCTCAGCTTCAAGTTTATTGCAAGAAAGAATCGTATGCCTCTCCCCTAGAAATCTCTCAGCATTTTACTCGCTCTAATGCTGCCACACACCCACACACCTAGAGCTGGACAGAAGCAGGGAGAGGTCTTGTTGTGTTGTAATTAGGATTACTGCTGATTCATTCTGAGTTTGGGGAGGCAGAATCAATGATCTTGCTTCCATAAGCTCTTAGCTAATCAGAATCTCCATGTAGTCAAGGACCTTTTCTAACTAGACTTGGTAATTGCACAGGGCATGGCAATGGGGACTATCTTGCCCCTCTCCTCAGAGTAAGAGGCAGCCTGAGACTCTGACCCAGAACAGGAACTTCCTAAGGGATGGGCTAGGGCAGACTGAGTCTGGGTGTGCATAAAAGGAAGGTGATGTCAGAGCCTGTGATGAAGAGGCCTCTGCAAGTTGAAAACAGTCTAGAACATGAAGCCCTCACTTCCATGCTTTAGGAAATGAAATATGTAAAAACTAAATTTCTATTGTGCTTTAGTAACTGCTAAGAAATAAGTATCTGTATCTCATTCTTAGGAGAGCTTTCCTTAGTGCTGTATTATGTCTCATTACCAACTTTTTCCTCAATTGCAAGAGCAAACTGAAATTATATACCAGGTGGAAACTAGGTGAATAATAAATCATTCCACCAGTGATAATGTTCTGTGGATTATTGACATGAACTTCACTGTGAGAAATAAAGAATTTATGTCATAAGTCTTATAATTTCTCAAGTTAGAGGAAAAATATCCTTTAGCCAAAGTGTAGGTATTTCTGGGAGTCCTATGATTTTTGAGTGAGGAACACAAGGGTATTCAATGCATTATGAAATCATCTGAAGCAGGCCATGGAAGGTGCTGGTCATGGTGGTGGTGCATGCCTGTAGTCCCAGCTACTGAAGAGGCTGAGGCAGGAGGACTTCTTGAGCCCAGGAGTTCAAGATTGCAGTGACCTATGATCACACCACTGCACTCTAGCCCGGGTGACAGTAAAAGACCCCATATCAATGAAGAAATACATAAAATAAAACAACACTGAGACCATTTTCATCAAATTTCTTGAAAACAGTGATAAGGAAATTTTAAAATCAACTAGAGGAAAAGGGTACACCACCAAAACTACTGATAATAAGCAATAAAGGATGAATCTCAAAAAGAGTTTGCTGCCTAAAAGAAATTAGAAATAACATACTACGGGATTCCATTTATATGAAGATACAGAGTAGGTAATACTATCTATGGTATAGATTTCAGAATAATGGTCATCTTTGGCAAGAGTTGGGAGATTCTATTGGGGGAAGAAACATCAAAGAACTTTCTAGATTGATGGAAATGTTTACTGTCTTGAGAGGGGTATGCATTTCACTAGTTTATACACTTGTCTTTACTCATTGGCATATCCCTTAAGATCTGTACAATACATGTGTACTCTTCATCAGTGAAAAGCAATTCAAGAAAAAAAAAAGAGTTCAAATGTGGTAAGGATCTGGGGGAGGGCCTAATTATTGTTTTTTTCTGGGTGAGTAGAGGAATCTTCCAGCAAAAAGACCTGTCCTCTTGATTTCAGTAATTGTTAACACTTGGGTATAACTTGGAAAAAAAGGAGGAGAGGGAAGAATAGTTGGGTAATGTAAAAATAGATAGTTCTGAACCTATTCATTATTCAATCTGGTACATCCCAGAGATCAGAATAACCATCCTGACTGTGGTTACTAAAAGTTACCTCTTGGTGGGGACAGGTCCTGAACAAAATCATTGAAGGACTCTGGTGTTGTCTCAGTGTATTAGTCCGTTCAAACATACCTGAGACTGGGTAATTTACAAAGGAAAGAGGTTTAATGGACTCACAATTCCATATGGCTGGGAAGGCCTCACAATCACGGCAGAAGACAAAGGCAGAGCAAAGGCACATCTTACATGGCGGCAGGCAAGAGACCATGTTCCCTTTATAAAGGGAACTGCCCTTTATAAAACCATCAGATCTCGTGAGATTTATTCACTATCATGAGAACAGTATGGGGAAAACCCACCCCCATGATTCAGTTGCCTTCCATAGGGTCCCTCCCACAATGAGGACTACAGGAACTACAATTCAAGATGAGACTTGGGTGGGAATGCCGCCAAGCCACATCACTCCGTTTTTCCTTCCTTGCCCTGCCCCACAGCCAATCAATGATCAAGAACTGCTTTTTTTCCTCCTAAGGCTGAATAACTTTATGAGAATGTTTCTGTGTGATGTTTAAAAGCAACTTCTTATGTGCTTTCCACACATTGATTTTGCATTTTTATTTTTTTATTATTATTATTATTTTTGCTTATCCTCCTAGACAGTACTCCTGGCCTCAGCATTTTAATTTTAATTGACATCTATTGGGCCCTCTAAGCGTGATGGGCAGTATCTGATTTTCTGCAGAGAAACCCAAAGGCCCAGTCCTCAAGTAAAATAGAAGACAAGACAAGTAATTGCAGTTAATATCAATAATTGCAGGAGCGCCGCCTCAAGCTGTGTTTTAGAGGAAAGGAGCTAAATGGCTGGGTGTAGGGGAGGCCTGGGGAGAGCAGGCAGACGGCCAGCCACTGACTGGCCTGAGACAGGATCAGACAGCCAGTGTGCCAGGGAGCTAAGAGGACTCTGTAGACTCAAGAAGGGCTCTAAAAGATGAGGGTGATGAGGTGTTCAGGAGGGCAAGAGGCGGGTGAGCTCCTCAAAGCCTGGGAGGAGGATAGGGGAATTGACTCTGATGTCAACAGGGACCTTGAGCCTATGAAAGGCAAAATGAAGATGGTGAAGAAGGATGAAGGGCTTCCCTGTGGTAATCAACAGGGCCCTGGCACAAACGCCTCTGAAAACATGCTTCTGTGTGACAATGATGAATGCCTGCAGACTTTAGAAAGAGTTGAGAATTTTGGGGGTCCAGCAGAGAAGATATTATGAGGAAAGAAGAGCCATCTGCCTCCCCATCATGTTACCAAGGCTGTTCACTTTCCAATAGCAGATGTCTGACAAAGGCAACTTGTTTCTGTCTTCTTAGCTCACAGTCTCTGCCTCCTCAGCCCTGCAGCGTTAACAAGCAAAACTGTGCTTAGCAGAGCTTTGTAATTATGGCCTTCATGTACATAAGCCTGGCTCTGCAGACCACAACAGCAGAAAAATCCAAAGCCTGGTGACATCATGGGCTACCTGGCCCCACCTCAACCTGGGCTGTTCCTTGGAGATGCACTCAGGAGGGAGCCACCCACCCTGCTGGGCTCTGAAGTGACCAGGCCGTCTGCTGCTACTGACTGGGGCCCATCCTCCTCTGCTCTGACAGCCCAGACACCTTCACTGAGCACCTCCTGGCTACTGAGGTTGCTTTAGGAGCTTGAGTCTGAGGAGCCATGGAGATCAGCAGAGCCTAGGCTGCTGGATTTTACCGCCCTGAGGGTAGGGAAAGAGGGCATCACAGACATCAAAGGAGCAAATAAACCCACAAGTAATTCCAAACTGTGATGGGGGCTGTGGAAGAGAGTGGCAGAAGAGATGGGTGCAGGGCGATCTTCCAGAAGCCACCAGTAAGAAGGAACCAGGTGCATTGGTTGGAGGAAGGAGCTTGGCTCTGGCACTGAGAGAAGGGAGCCGTGGTTGGAGCCCAGCGGGCAGGGGTGGGAGGCTCAGAGCAGCCAGGAAAGTCAGGCAGAGCCTCGTGGGAGTTCGGATTTTATTCTTCATGGAGGCTTTTAAGCAGGGGGCTAGCAGGACCTGGTTTCCATTTTGTGAGGTGCCCGGGACCAAGTGTGAAGAATGGATCATCTGGGAGAGTGGGTGGGAAGCTGGGGAGCCACTGCAGGCCTTGGAGGGGTGCAGGCAGTCACAGGAGAGAAGGGCGAGATGCATGGAGAAGCCGGTGGGAAGAGGGCTTGGGCCCTCTGGGAGGTGGACTGGAGGTGGGACATGGAGGCAGGGATAGGGACGACTGCAGAGAAACCAAGTAAGAGTAAGAGGCAGGTCTGAGACAGCAGTAGACAGCCAGGAGGAGCTGAGCTTGCAGGAGAGGGCCCCAGAGTGGTGCTGTCTAGAGACGTTCCCATGCGGATGGTGTTTAAAGGTTTGGGGCTAGAAAAGGCCCCCAGGGACAGAAATGGGCAGGGCAGGGCAGGAAGGTGGAGCTCAAGTTCTCCACCGGTTTTGCAGCTCTCCGGCCCCTGTGGAGGGGAACTCCCACTCTGGGCAAGTCACCTGCTGGTGGCCTCTGCCAGGAGGTGCCCATTGCTCTGCAGCCTTTGGGGTCTGTAGCTCTGTATAAACAGACTTAAAGTATGCTAAGAGTCGTTGGCTGGCAAACGGTGCAACGTGGGGTAACACACCCTAAGTGCCACTTTCTCCCAATTCATTCATTCATTCATAAGCCTAATGAGCTGGGCCCCTACCACAGAATGCAGCTTCCCTCATGAGGGCTGGGCCGTGGCCCCACCCAGAGGGCACGACACAAAGGTTCAGAACCCAGATGCCACCAGTGTCCTTTCTGCTCCTCCCACGGAACTGCCTTTTCTCTGAAACCTCCCTAAATAGCCTGAGTGAAATCCCCTGGAAGAAGTCGGCTAGACAGCAGGCCCAGTGCCTGACTCGGTCGCTCCTCCTTCTCTTCGTGCCTTTTTAACTTTGACAGATGCTGCCTCAAGGACAAGCGAGCCCTCTTCAACACTCCCTAAACAGGCGCCTTATCCCCACCTCTTTCCTAAGGAGGCCACCAGGCCCAGCGACCTCACAGCTCTCCCAGCTTCCTCGCACCAGAAGTGCACGGGGTGCCCTGCGAGTCCCATACCTGCAGCAAGACCAGGGCGAGTCCCCAGCCAGGCCACTTCCTGGTGCACTGGGATAGGGCAGGGAGAGGCACGGCCTTGCCTTTGCTCTCCTCCAGGTGTGAGTGCCTGCCATACCTTGACCCTCTCTCTACGCACCTGGCTCCCGGCGGAGGGGCTGGGCCAGGCCTCCCCGGAAGGGGCACCAGCCTTGGGTAAACGGATACCCACAGTGCCTGGGTGCTCTCAGGGCAGGGCCTCAGGGCCATACCCGCCGCGCAGGTGGGGCGGGCGCCCTGGGTGCGCTCCCC
>NW_012122376.1:759994-860352 GCF_000951035.1 Colobus angolensis palliatus | reverse complement strand
CGGCTGGGGACCGCATGACGCCCGACCCCGGCCCGCGGCGCGTACCCTCACCCGGAGTCCCCAGCCCAACTTGGCGACCACAGTGGCAGTGCTCACGCTCCCTCTCGGTAAACAGGAGGAGGGCGCGCGTGTCTGCGGGTGGCGACAGTGCGCGGGGGCCGGCGGCAGGGCGGCGTACGTGAAAGCGGGCGACACCGAGAGGGGGTGCAGGCCTCGCGTGGGGGGCTGCGCGCACGCGAGGCTGTAGGCTGGCGCCTTTGAAGAAAGTGGCTCGAGTTGTGCCAACTCCGGGAGGGGCCGGCGCGCTGCCAGGATGCTGCCCCACAGCCGGGCGCCCGCGCCTTCCCAGGGAGGCAGACAGAGCGGGATGCAGCAGCCACGGGGGGTCGGAGATGAGGTGGGGAGACCCTGGCAGGTGGTCCAGGCCGGACTGCCGCGATTTACAGGGTCGATGACCTCCCAGGGCTCCTGGGCACAGAGGCCAGCGCGGTGCCAATTCTGAGCGCTCTCGGGACCATCTGGGGAAGGCTGGGCAACCCACAGGATGGGGAGGCAGAGCCAAGCCGGATGGAGACCGCGCTGGACCTGACCTAAATTCCTTCCAGGCATGCAAACCTTTCCAGAAAGGTTAGCCAATTATACTTGCAGAATTATGATATTGATTTGTCTTGAGTCGTGACCATTCCATCAGAGTTTCAATCCAGGAAACTCAAAGAAAGAATATAGTTCTCTGCTTGTATTTTAGAGTGAATGAGCGTATGGGTGAGTTGAATGAACACCAGCAAAGAGCGATCATGTGATCCAGAAATTACTGTGTCCATGTCCAGTCAGCTCTGCCTTTGGCCCCAGGTACCCCTTGACCCAGGGCGTCTGGAAGTCTTTGTGTCCCAAAGATGGATGAAGTCCTACCTCTGCACACTAACGACTCTTGCCCATTTAAACTGTATGTGGGGGTGGTGGGGTGGAAGAGTGTTTCCAAAACTGGGACGCTAGGCCAGAGGAGGGCCTGAAATGGTGGGGGCCAGTAGCTGCACAAGCATCTGACCACCACGGTCACTCAGCCAGCATGGTATGGGCAGAGCTCTGTGGTATGAACAGGGTTGGGGTCTGTACTTTCCAAGCATAGGCCCTTGGCATTTGGGGAGCAAAAGGTCAGAGGTGAGGTAGAGCAGGCCCAAGAGGTGGGGGCTGCGCTGTCAGTGAGAGGGGCCTGACGCAGCACCCAGCCCTTCCCAGACAAGGCCCTGCCCCTCAACGTGACCTTGGGGGCCAAGATTTTTGTTCATTGATGTTGGTGATGCCTGTGAGTCACCACCGCCCCCTCCCTGCTCCAACAGACCGTTCCCATGTGGACAAGAGCTAGGAGCTAGATTTGTCTCTGGAAAAGGTCAGGTCACTGGATGTGTCCAGATGGCTTGGGACTTAGTCATACACTCCCTCATCAGTTCCAGTCAAACCAGTTGAGGGCAGTGGATGAGGGCGTTGTTGTCTTTATGTGTGATACTTCTTGGAGGCCCTGGGTGGACATAAAGTGAGAATAATGCAGAAAGCCGTACGGAGGCCACCTCTCATTTCTGTGGGGGCCGCCCGTCTGAGAGAGACACGCTCCCTGTGTCAGCACCGCCACCTCCACGGAAGCCTGGAGGAGGTCCTGAAGCACTCTGCCCTCATGGGAGCCCCCTCTTCTCCAGGGATGCATGTGTGCAAACCATTGTCCCTGAGAGTAGATGTGGCTGTGCATGTACATCATTGCCCCTGAGAGGAGAGGTGGCTGTGTGTGCAAAGCGTCGTCCCCGAACCCCAATAGAAGATGCAGTCACAGTGGGGGTGATGGCAGATGCTTCAGTTTCAACTGGTGAAAGTATGCTTCTCCCAGCCGTGCCTCAGTGGGTCCATTGTGCTCCATTTCCACCACCATTAGCCTAGTCTAAGGTGCACCACTGATCAATATTCCCTCTCTGAAGGTCAGAGATGTGTTTCTAGGCCCGGCCACTCCTCTGCAGTTCTCCGCAGCTGCCCACTTGACATTTATCCCTGGGATATCAAATGCTGCTTGACTCAATGTGTCAAAATCAAACTTGTGATCTCTCCTCCCCTTCCAGTACTTTCCCAGTGTTGTCTTTATCCATCCAATTTCACCAGCCTCCATGTTGCTTCTGAAATATATGCTGGACTATAGTTTCCATGAAGAGAGGACAATACTGTATCTCCAGTGCCCAGCCATGTACTTGCCAGTGGAGCCTTGAGGACTCCTGGCCGTGGATGAACAACTTGGAAGTGAGATCCTCCCGAAGTACATGTGCTGATGGGGCAAGTGTGTGTCTGTTGTGTGGATGCTGTATGGTTGATAGGGAGTTACATATTTTTGCTGATGTGGATGGGCATGGTCCATCCAGGGGTCATGTGGCCAGCCCTTCTGGAGATGCTGGACTCACCTGCTAAAATGACTGTTGACTTGGACCAGAGACACCCCAAGTGACCTCCCAGGGAGGCAGGCTTGGGAGCAGAGAGGGAACAGGATCGAGGCTGCCCTGTATTCCCTTGCTAGACAAGTATTTTTCATTTATAATATCTGAGTCACCCTTACAGAAGTTCTGTTGCCAAAGCGGGAATGAATGTATCCATTAGGGTAAGACTGGCCTTCTTAATATTTGAATATCACTTGGGAAAAAAAACTACAGTTCTAAGAACATCTCTAGTTTTTCTTTTGGCTTTTTTCCTGCTGAACCAATGGCTTTGTCTAATGGCTTTGTCTTCCATGAAGCTCCCAAAGCTTTCCAGATCCCAAGACTCAGCTCCCTGCTCTCAGTCTCCTTCCCCTTTATCTCCATCTTAGGAACTCCTACCCATACCTCAAGGCCCACCTCAAAAGTCTCAGTCTCCACAAAGCTTTCCTGGCCCCCCGACCTGAGAGGAATCTCTCTTACTCTTGGTTCCATAGAACGTTATTTGTGCCTGTCCTAAAGCACTTACTGGACTCGACTTTGATTTCCCGTTCACTTGCTCAAGTAGTTTCTCTCCTCCACTAGGCAGCCAGTGCTTTAAGGGCGGAGGGTGTGTCTCTGAGAGGGTGTACTTTGGGTTCACTCGGTCAAGTTCTGACTCTGGTGCGACCTTGGCTAAATGACTCAAAACGCAGACTTCAGTGTTCTCTTCTCTAGAATGGGAGTCATCGTTGCTACTTTCCAGGGCTGCTGCTGTGAGGAGAACATAGGATACATATAACCGACAGGCCACATGGCTGGTATGCAGTCAATTGTGGTTATCTTTCCCCTACAACATCTAATGCTGCGCATTGCACATGTAAAAATCAATGAAGTTTGAGGCCGGGTACAATGGTTCACACCTGAAATCCCAGCACTTTGGGAGGCCGAAGCACACAGATCACTTGAGGCCAGGAATTCCAGACCAGCATAGGCAACATGGTAGAACTCTGTACCAAAAACACACAAAAAATTAGATGGGTGTGGTGGTGCACACCTGTAGTCCCAGCTACTCAGGAGGCTGAGGTGGGAGAATCATCTGAGCCTGGGAGGTCAGGGCTGCAGTGAGCCATGTTCACACCACTGCACTCCAGCTTGATTGACAGAGTAAGACCCTGTCACGGGAAAAAAAAAAAAAAAAAGAATCAATGAAGTTTGAATGAATACATGAACCAAGCAAAAACCATACGAATAGATATCTTTTGTGCATCATCCAGATTGGTAAGTCAAATCAGTATGGTGTGACATGCTAAATAACTTTATTTTTTGCATGACAATCTAAATGATTATTATGTAAATTTTGTGCGATGAAGTATTTTAATCCCATAATGTTATCACTTACCATGAAGGCCATCATTCTTCAATATGCACCATTGACTCCAGTGATCGATGAGGCAGAAATGCAACTTGCTATGCACATTAACCAGGCTCGTGGCCTGAATTACACCTGGCTGGGTGTGAGGCACCGCAAAAGCAAACGAAACCCAGCCCTGAGAAGCAGTGTGGCCTAAAATGAGGGGTATGGAATCAGGGTAACAGAGCAGCTTCTAGACCAGAACATAAAGCTAAGAAGCTGTGGCCAACCCTAGAAACTGTCAGAACTTCACTTTGCTTATCCAAAGAAAGGGGCTATCCTGGGCCATCTCTGAGCCCCTCACAGCTGCCGCACTTCCGCCCGATTTCACCCCTCCCTACCACTGGGCAGGAAGGGCTGCTGACTCTGTACAAGGCTGGCTCCCAGGCAGGGAGGCTGCCTGTTTCTTGGCTGGGCACTTGGGCCACATGGCTCCCTGCTCTGGACACCAAATCTAGAGAGAGAAAGGAGAGGCCTGTGGGTACATGGAGCACGCTGCCAATTTTAGGTACTGGCCCTGGACATATCAAGAGTTTATTTTAGAGGATTAACTTCTCATTATTTTGTCACTAGGATTTTCTTTTTCACCAAAAGCAGAGTGCTGGGTGATATTTTAGATGGTTGGGATTTTAGATCATCCATACCTGAGGCAATAGGGGTTGGTCTAATGTTACTAATCCTTGAGCAGACACAGATGAGCAGTTGTGGGGCCGGTCACTGCTGGATGTGGGCTAGGAGACCCCTGGTTTGGGGATTATGAAGGCAGCGTCCTTTTCTTCCCTGGGATCTGGCTGCCGTTCTCCCAGTCATACCCATCGTGGTCTGCCTTGTCCAGGTGTTCCATGTGAGGAGTTTTGATGTGGTGCACAGCCTTTGAACTGTTACAACACCCGCTCACAGCCAGAAACGTGGGCCCCAAGTCTTTCTTTCAACTATACGAATACTTCAGAGGCTTTGATTGAGCTTATGAAATAAAAATTCTTAACAATATATTTCAGAAAAATAAACATATCCTTTTAGATTGATTCCCAATGAAATAGGGGCCAGATAAAATATTTTAAAAGGGCATCTGTTTTTAAAAATGTCTTTCAAATGCAATCAAGAATGTTCAGTTAATCCAGTCTGTTATGTATATTGTAACAAGTAACAAAAGAGGCAGATAAATCTTTCTCCCAAAAACAAATATAAAGTCCAGCAGGGAGTAGGGAAATGTTTGAAGAAAAGAAAATGATTCTTAGTTATGTGCTAAAAACTAACCGTGTTTTGGGCAGGTGCTTTGATGTTAGTGTTTGTTGGGTGGAGAGTAAAGAATTGATAGGAAAACTTGTTCGGATCCCAGGTCTGGGTGCTGGCTACACATTTGATCCAATGGAAGGGCTAGCATGGGAACAATAGCGTTTGGCTGTGAGCACCCTGGGCAGGTACATGACTCTGTCATCAGCTCCCAGGGATGGACAGCTGGTCCCACAATGCCTGGGGTTCAGAGCTCACTCTGTGCATGTATGTGACATGGAGAGATGGACGAAGGTAATAGAACTAAGTAGGAGCCTGTCCAGGTCAGTGGAAGAGGCCAATGGCAGAGGCTCTCCCTGCTGTGATTTTACTGTCTGAATACCAGTAGCAAGTGGAAGCCATGGGACTTTATTTTCAAGGGGAGGTGACACAGCCTGGGGCTCAGGGAAAGGACTTAGGAGCAGAAGGACTGGTTTCATGGAGGCCCATGAAACTAAGGCTCTGGACAAGGCAAGGGGCTTCCCCTGGCCCAGTGTGAGCCCAAGTCTTTTTTTTTTTTTGAGACGGAGTCTCGCTCTGTCACCCAGGCTGGAGTGCAGTGGCCAGATCTCAGCTCACTGCAAGCTCCACCTCCCAGGTTCATGCCATTCTCCTGCCTCAGCCTCCCGAGTAGCTGGGACTACAGGCGCCCGCCACCTCGCCCGGCTAGTTTTTTGTATTTTTAGTAGAGATGGGGTTTCACCTTGTTAGCCAGGATGGTCTCGATCTCCTGACCTCGTGATCCACCCGTCTTGGCCTCCCAAAGTGCTGGGATTACAGGCTTGAGCCACCGCACCCGGCCATGAGCCCAAGTCTTTACAGTGGGGAGCATGATGCCACCAAGGGAGCTGCATGGGGATCGGTGGAGGTGGTACGCAGAGGCCTGGCCCCATGCTCACCAAAGGGCCAGTGGTCTTACACAAGGCAAGGGACCAGGGGACAGGAATCAAAGGCCTGAGATGATGTGAGCCCTGACTTCTTTGCCACAGTCTCTTTGTCCTCAAGGCAAGTCACTTAATTTCTATTCAATAAATGCAGAAACATAATTTTTGGTTATTAATGTCCCCAAATGTGTTTGGACATTTCCAGCTGAACATTAGTCACCAGTTTTGTACTAGGGAGAAAATTAGTTCCATCTTTCTTCTCAAGTGAGATTTTAAAATGTCCTATCACGTAGCTACTTGATTACAGTGTATTATTTTAAATGACCTCTGTACTCAGTCCTTTTATTTTGGCATCCTCTCACTCCAGAAGGACTTGGCAATTTTCAGGCTGTGTCTCCGCAATAGGGCTTTCACAGGTCTGCGGTGCACACTGGTTTACTCTGCCCGACTCGTCGGCTAACATGCACGAGGGCGCTCTGAGGGTCGGGAACCCACCAAGGCTAACACCCACAAAGGCACTCTGAGGGTCGGCACCCACCAAGCACAGCCCAGACAAAATGGAAGCTCCTGTCCAGGCAGGTTCCTGGTGAAACTCTGGGCAGCTCCAGCCTTCCTTTCTTCTCCGGTTTATAAAGAGGCCAGCCTCAGAGGTGGACACCTACTTCCATGATTTGATGTCCGACCCTGGGACTCTCCTCTCTACCCTGCCCCCACCTCATCCACCAGCCTTTTGGTCTGAAATCCTTGTCATGGGGTAAAGCTTTTTATTTTGTTGTTGGACACCCAGTATATGGTTTGCCTGTGTGTCCCCTTCAAATCTCACGTTGAAATGTGGTCCCCAGTGTTGAAGGTCGGGCCTGGTAGGAGGTACTGGATCATGAGGCAGGTCCCTCCTGATTACTAGTGCCATCCCTTTACTGATGAGTGAGTTCTTGCTCAGTTAGTTCACTTGAGATCTGGTCATTTTAAAGACTGTGGCACCCCCCACCCACTCTCTCTCTCGTTCCCACACTCACTGTGTGACATGCTGGCTCCCTCCCTCCTCTGCCTTGATTGGAAGCTTCCTGAGCCTCACCTGAAGCAGGTGCCAGCATTATGCTTTGTGCACAGCCTGCAAAACTGTAAGCCAATTAAACCTCATTTCTTTATAAATTACCCAGCCTCAGGTATTCCTTTATTGCAACGCAAGAACAGACTGACATACACAGCACAGGTGGAAATACAGGCTTTGCAGACAGTGGCGGCCTGGTTTTCTGACACCATCATTATTCCCAGGACAGGCGCTACTCTTAACTCTTCTAACCCCATCCACTTGTTACAAAACACACTTTCAGAAAAAGGCTAGGTTGTTACTGAGGTAACATGGGATGGATCTTTGGAGATGGGAAGGTCTCCAGACTCCTCTGGGGAAGACAAAGTAAATCCTCCCTATGGAATGCTCCAGCTCGTTTTCTAGATTCCAGAGAGACCTGCTAGTAAATTCAACTAAGAGGTTGGTTTTCAGCACAGACTATTTCCTACAGATGTCGGTGTTTCTTTCCAAATCCTTCCTGTCTTCAGGGCACTTTCCCACTGTTCTACTGTTCTACACGTAGGAGAGAAAGCATTTCTCAGATGGTGAACTTTTATCTTCCAATGGTTGTCAACTAAGGAGACCTGGAAGTTCCCTTTCCACCTGGAATGTGAGCCCTGCATGCTGGGCATGAGATAAGGACCAAGGAATGACCCAGGACAATTTCAGAGCATGGGGGTGGCATATCCTCATGTCAGGGCGTGGAGCTCATATTCAGACCCAAACACTCTGAATCTCTGAAGCAGAAGCTCTCTTACAATTCCTGGGGAGGAAATCAGTATGAATTAATAAAAAGCCTGAATATTGTGGATTTTTATTACATTCGAGATTTATAGTAACTCAATCCAGGCCAACAAAACGTTGCCTTCAGGTACTTACTTTAATGAATAGAAAACATGTAAATGCTCTTCCAAAGAGAATAACACATTTTAGCATCTTAGATATGTAAAAATAAAACTGTACAGTCTTGGTTGCACTAGGAAGTCTACTTATCAAAAAAAGAAACTTCTGTTTCCAGCCACATTATTTCAAATCATCCCAAAACTTACATTGTTACTAGTCAAAATTTTTCCTTGTGATTAACACTTTTTTCCAGTATGGTTTTCCTCTTTCTGAAAGCGGCCTTAGGTTCATAAACAGTTGGACATTTAAGTACTGGACGAAAAAGTACTGTGAACCAGTAACTTCATCTTTAATTTTGAATTGCTGTTTACTCAGCGCTCTCTTTTCCTAAGCTCATAGCAGCCCTTCATTCAGTGCATCAGTAAGTCAATAAATTACTTTTTGCCAAGGTTGCAAACATCAGCTAAAGTTCAGTCATCTATTGGAGATGTAATCAGTCTGTCCATTTAAATTCCTTTGCGCAAAGTCCAGATTTTGGCCCAAAGTAATATAAAAATGCAAGACCCAGAAATTTAATAATTTTGTACTGTGTTGTGCCAAGCCAGGACTATTCTTAGCTAGCCAACAAAATTCTTTCAAAGGATGTTTTTTGGTTTTCATCAAATGTAGGTAGTGTTTAAGAGTCTGTAATATCATTTAGAAGGAACAAGTGAAAGTATTAAACCTTTATTGACTACCTACAGTATATAGAAGATCTATGACTTACAATGGTTTTATTATAGTTTCTCAAATTTACAATGGGTTTGAGTTTTGGGTACATTTTCAACTCATGATATATTCTATTTACAAGGGGTTCATCAGGATATGACCTCACTGGAAGCCCAGGAACATCTGTACAAGCACTGCTTAGCACTGGAGTTACCAAAAAAACGGCACAATGGCTTGT
This sequence comes from Colobus angolensis palliatus, assembly GCF_000951035.1. Lineage (NCBI taxonomy): Eukaryota > Metazoa > Chordata > Mammalia > Primates > Cercopithecidae > Colobus > Colobus angolensis. Next base: position 851,498 of record NW_012122376.1, on the reverse strand, counting down.
GACATCCTGTGGGTGCTCCAGGTCCACAGGAAGACAGAACTCACTTCCAGGGAGTGTTAACTGTGATGCTGGATGCTCTTGTGGAAGAGTGGAGACCTGGAAGGGCCTCCCCAGGTAGCGCAGGGACATGGTGTGGCTCTGTGTCCCCACTCAAATCTCATTTGGAATTGTAATCCGAATGGTGATCCCCACATGTTGGGGGAGGGACCTTGTAGGAGGTGATTAGATCGTGCGGGTGGTTCCCCCGTGCTGTTCTCATGATAGTGAGTGAGTTCTCATGAGATCTGATGGTTTTATAAGGGGCTCTTCCCCCTTCACTCTGCACTTCTCCTTCCTGTCACCTTGTGAAGAAGGTGCCTTGCTTCCCCTTCCACCATGATTGTAAGTTTCCTGAGGCCTCCCCAGCCATGCTGAACTGTGAGTCAATTAAGCCTCTTTCCTTTATAAATTACCCAGTCTTAGGCAGTTCTTTATAGCAGTATGAAAACAGACTAATACAAGCAGGCTTGGTTTACTGGGCCATTTCATAGGCAGCTGACAGAGACTGAGCATTCCAGACAGAGGGGCTGCCATGTACTTGCTTGGCAACAGGAAGTGGTGTGTCCTGTCGGGGAAGAGCAGGTGTCTGCATGGAGCTGTAGCCCAGGGACAGAGGGGATGGGACAAAAGAGATGGAAAGTTTTAGGATCACCCAAACACTTGTGCACCATCTAGGAGTCTGGATTATGTCTGATGGACCAGCAGTTCTTAACCTGTCTTAAATTATGACCCCCTCTGAGATTCTAAGGAAGACTATGGACTCATTCTCCAGAAAAACGCATGTGTGCACACAGTCATTTTTATAGTTTCAGCGAGTCTTTCCTAACACCCCTCCTCCCATCCTGAGGCTCACAGGTTCCAGGTGTATCCCGTTTATGCGGCCTGGCCAGCCCCACAGAGCCCAGCAGCATGCTCAGCTGTGAGTTTGAGAAGGGGCCCCCTGCTGGCTGTGTGTGGTAAGTCAGAATGGAGGTGATGGGGGAAACCCACTCAGCAGGTTGGATTCATAGGCAACATGACCATGCTGGTGAGAGGATGAGGGTGAGAACCAAGGCCCTGCAGTTTTCCGCCAGGGTGACTGGATATATCCGGACTAGACATAGGCTTACGGGATGATGATGCACCCAGGATGTGAACTGACTTTGAGGGTGCCAGAGGGGGAAGCCGCTCCAACATGTGGAATCCAAGCAGCTGATTCCAGCAGGGAGAGTCTGTCCAAAGGGAAGTGAAGAGAGTTTTTCAGCATGAAACTGATGGTGCCAATGTTTGTGCTTCATTGCGCTAAACTGTCATCTTTCTTTTTATTAAAAATGGGCTTACAGGGCCAGGTGCAGTGGCTCATGCCTGTAATCCCGACACTTTGGGGAGCTGAGGTTGGAGGATTGCTTGAGGCTAGGAGTTTGAGACCAGTCTGGGCAACATAGTGATTCTGTCTCCAAAAAATATTTAAAATTAGCCAGGCATGATGCTGAGTGCCTATAGTCCCTGAGTGCCTGTAGCTGCTCCAGGGGCTAAGGCAGGAGGATCGCTTGAGCCCAGGAGGTTGAGGTTGCCATGATCATGCCACTTACTCCGGCCTTGGTGACAGAACGAGACCCTGTCTCAAAAAATTTTTTTTTTATTTTGAAAATTGGGGTACACTATACATTCTTAGGATCTACACAGTATTCTTAATAAAATGCCATGTAGGCAGGGCACAGTGGCTCACACCTGTAATCCCAGCATTTTGTGAGGCCAACGTAGGTGGATCACATGAGGTCAGGAGTTCAAAACTGGCTAGGCCAACATAGTGAAACCCCGTCTCTACTAAAAATACAAAACTTAGCTGAGCACGGTGGCGTACTCCTGTAATCCCAGCTACTTGGGAGGCTGAGACAGGAGAATCGCTTGAGCCCATGAGGCAGAGGTTGCAGTGAGCTGAGATCATACCACTGCACTCCAGCCTGGGTGACGGAGTGAGACACCATCTCAAAAAAAAAAAAAAATGCCATATAATGAATCACTGAATGGTGGTTGTTGTCATCAGAGAAGTCAGCTCACAGGCAGTGATATCTCCTGCTCCCACTTACAAAGCAGGTGGGAATGATCTCGAGAAGCTCCGTGAGGTGACCCTCAGCCTCTGATGGGGACAAACGGGAGTCACCTTCTCTCTCTCTGGCTCCCATGACTCTTATCTAAAGACCTCAGGCTGGCTTGGAGTGCCACATTTAAGCTTCCTTTAAAAAAGGAGAAAATGGGCCAGGCGCAGTGGCTCGCGCATGTAATCCCAGCACTTTGGGAGGTCGAGGTGGGCAGATCAGGAGGTCAGGAGTTCGAGACCATCCTGACTAACACAGTGAAACCCCATCTCTACTAAAAACACAAAAAATTAGTCGGGCATGGTGGCGGGCGCCTGTAGTCCCAGCTACTCAGGAGGCTGAGACAGGAGGATGACCTGAACCCAGGAGGCAGAGCTTGCAGTGAGCCGAGATCACGCCACTGCACTTCAGCCTGGGCTGGAGCGACACTCTGTCTCAAAAAAAAAAAAGAAAAAAAAGAAGAAAATCTATATGGAAGAAATAAAAATTATTGAAGGAGCTTGGGGAAAAGGCAGAAAAAATCTTGACTGTTCATATAAACCAAGTCCCAGGGCTGGCTTTATGGCTGTTGGGCAACCCCTGCCCAGTCAGCATCCTGGCAGTTGTCATTTGGCAGAGTCAGAGGACAGACACACAATGACAGCAAGAGCAAAGGCGGGGCCTGCCCACGAGGAAGAGGCACGGCTGTTGAGCATCGATGTGTATTTCTCAAGGAGCATGAAAGAGACTTTTTGCAAAATTGCAAAGAACTGGCCTGACTGGGAAGTGCAAGAATTATCTTCCCTTCAGGGAAAAGGGAAGTTTAACTGAGGCCTCCTTGGGCTGGAACACATCTCAAAGTCATGGTTCTCAGAAACCCAGGGTGCATTTATGGACAAGTCTACTATAGGAGTTGTAGTTGTATCTTGAAGATGCAAAGATTCATCTTGTACCTTTATTTTACACATCAGACCTTACCCAGGTACCATTCTGTGCCAGGCAGTGCCTAGGACTGAGGCAGATTTGGCTCCATTCATGTGCCCAGGAAATGGATTTCATTGCACACTGAAGGACCAGCCCTTAAATGCATTGTCGTCAAATAAAAAAAGAAAATTTCACTCATTTCTGGTGATTTTCTCAATAACCTTTCTCATATATTTGAATGTAACTAGAAATATATTTTTTGTCCAAGTCTTTCAGTTCACCAAAAACCAAAGTTAAATTCTACCCTTGTGCTTTAGATGTTAACAATTTGAGAAGTTTGGCCAGCAATTTGATCTCCCTATTTAGAGTCAGAGCTGGAAGCCGGCTGCAGATGAGGAAAGGGAGACTTGCCCAGGGGCGCGCTGCCTGTTCCTGCCACCCGTGGGCTGCCTTCTTCCTGTTCTGTTCTGTGCTGCCCCTAGTGGACTGACCCCCTATCCCTCCCTCCTGTGCCTGCAACGAGGCTTATGGTGCTGGGCCTCGGGAAATGGAGGGCCCTCATCTGCATCCATAAGAAGAAAGCCCGGGTTATTCATCTGTTTAGACAGAAGTGCATTCCAACCTTTAGCAGGATCTGAAGGTGAGAAGCTATGACTTCATTACTGTGCATCCATCTTTTGTCTGCTTGGCCCTAGTCCTCTGGGTGTGGTTTCCGCCTGGCAAATTACTTCCAGGAGGTGCTTGAGAAGGCAGTAGCGTGTGGAAACATCTTATGTGCAGCATGCTTTTGTTTACAAATGATTTCTTACTGGTTATGTCAAAATACACATCCTGAATGAATGGGCAGTGCTGGGTAGAAATCAGTGACGTCAATCGTGGTTCTTTTACTTAGCAGTGGATTTTTTTTTTCCTTTTCAGTGTAGTAGTAATTTGTAAATGCTTTAAGGAGGTTATGCTTTCTTTAGTGGCTTGGCATCTTGGAAATTGGAGCAGTCAGGCTTGGCGTGCTGTGTCCATTTTTAGCCCTAGCAGGCAGGAAGTGTGGCCATGCTCTCCCAGGGTAACTGCTGCGAGTTTGTGGCTAGAATGATGCTGGGTGGGAGTTACTCAACTGTTTGAATGCAATGGGCTTAGCTAATGGTAAGAAAGTGCATGGAGCCTGGGAAGCAATTGGTATCTGGTTACCCTGAGCTCAGCCTCTAGTAACAAATGACACAAGGCATTTGTGAAGGCTGGAAAGCCTCTGTGAGAAGAGCACTTTGCATCCCACTGGGAAGGGGCAGCCCCCTGGAGCATGAGGGGTCTCTTGCTGCCTCTGCTTTGGGTCTGGCTGAGGGGCTACTTTGCTGCCTGACCCCCAGCCAGGGTACGAGTTCCCAGCTTGCTGGTGGGCGTGTGACAGCCCACGTGGCCACAGCACCCTCCCCCCTGCTTCTTCAACACTCCTAGGTCGGGGAGTTCCAGTGGCAGGGCAGAGGGACCATTCCCCATGGCTGACTCAGCTACAGTCCACCCAGAGTGCGTTTATGGGCAAGTCCACTACAGAGGCGCTGTACCTGAGCCTGGAACCAACCTTCTTCTTTCATGGACTTCCCTGGTCTCTCCAGGACACCTCAATGCAAATGCAGCTGTGTGATGCCACTCCACACACTGGCGGGGGGAGGGGTGGGCTCCATGTCAGTCAGGGACCTTAGGGATGCACGAGATGGAAATATGACTCAAGTTCAGTCAAGTTTGTAGGGGCGTTGACTTACAGAACTGAAAGCTCAGGTACAATTGGATCCATATGGCCAGATGTTGCCACGAAGGCCCTGACTCCCTCTCATATGTGCTCTGACAGACTTAGTCCTGTGGAGCCTCTAGCAAACTCACATTCTGTCTCCCCTGTAGAAGGAGAGAGCTTTTCCCTACAGATCAACCCAGATGTGAGTCTCCTTGGCTCTGACAAGCCAGGCTTGGATAACTCAAACTTCCTCGGTGTCTGGGGCTTGCCCTGTTTTGATAATCCAGGCTCGGGCCCCGTGTCCTCCCAGGGACCAGAGGTGGAAACAGCTCCTTTGGCAAGGGTCCTATTTTCAGTGGGGGTCCAGGGCAATACATGAAATAATCATTACAATAAAACCGGCGATCACTGGTGTTGAGGGTGCCCTTGCTGAGTGCCAGCCAGGTCCTGCTCTAAGCACTTGGATATGTTAACTTGGTCAGTACTCACAACTGCAATACCAGGTGAGGTATTTTTGACAATCAGTGCATTTTTGACAGAAGGAACTGGAGGCCCAGACAGGGTAGCAGCAGGGCGAGGATTTGAAAAGGGATTGAGACCAATAATCCCCAAGACGGAGGGGTGATGCCTATGTGTGGGAGCAGGGGCCACACGGCTGCTGGGGATGGGGTGGGAAGAGGCGTCCTGTGGCCCCCAGGCTCACTCAGGGAGCAGTCAGATGGAAGGCTGGGGTAGACACCTGGGCCCGCCTGGGAAGGATTTTAGAATCACAGGAGGGACTTGAGCTCCATCTTGAGCTGGGGGAGGTGATGCCAGGGATGTGGAGGTCTATAGGGACTGGGTTGGGGGCACAGAGCTGGGGGCCAAGAGAGGCTCACCGAGCTATTACCCAGCAGGGCTGTGCCTCAGAGTCACAGGGGAAGTTCCTGAGAGCCTCCTGCTTGGACCCTGCTCTCATGATTGGCTCCAAGTTCTACAGTGAGGCCAAGGCAGCTGCATTTTTTACAAAGCTCCCCCAGGGAATTCCAAGTGTGGCCAGGGTGGAGAATGCCAGGGTCTTCTGCAGGGTCCCAGAATGAGGTCAGGACTTTCTTCAATGCGGAGGGCAGGAGGGGAGCCCAGGAGGAATGGGCAGGGAGCTGTGGCTCAGGGTACCGGTGGAAGAGAGGCATTGATGCTGAGTCTGATGCCCTGTGCTGGGCAAGAACTCTGCTCTTGCAGGAAGTGAAATTGCTGGAAGAAATTGCTAAAGGAAAGCAATTGAATAGAATTGTCCATGACAAGTTGTTAGTGGATTCATGAAGTCCAATTTTAAGAGCTGCTTTTTGACAGAAGGATCCTGGAGAAGGGCTCACTGATGAGCAAGTTGCTGGTGTTGGGATGTCAGGCGGCTGCACTGATGGAGGTCACTCCTAGCCCCCCTGATGCCACAGGAGCCACCACACGTGGTCATGGACACAGTTCCATTCATTCATTCACTGTCTCAAGTTCATTCAACACATACGAATGGAAGGCCTTCTGGTGCTGAGACTCCAGTGGTGAACAAAACCCACAGGTGCGCTTGCATTCTTTGCCGCTGGATGCCTAACCTGAATCTGGGGGTCCTGTGAGAGGCAGTCTCCTAAGGGGCTGGCTGTGCTGAGCCCAGCCCTGCTCTGGAGACTTCATGGGACGAGGGGGCTGGGGGCCATCAAAGGCTGCTCTGAGGTCGTTGTGTTGTCCGTGTGGGATTGAGAAGGCCTCATGCCAGGACCTGTGCTCTTCTCTCCCAGGTGGGCCGGGGCCATGTGTATTCATTAGGGGCCTGTCATCCACTTGGGTGCTTAGGACAGAGTGGTTGCCCCAGCTCTCTGCTCCACAGAACCCCAGCTGCCACACGTGATACTTTTGCTAGGCCTTCTTCTAAAGAGTTCCACTGAGCCTGTAAGAGATGTGTGTTCCTGCCACTCTGTTCCCAGCCACAACATAGAAAAGGGACTGAACTCTATGCCAAGGTGGGTGGGCTGAGAGCACCAGGCACAGCGGCTTCTGTCGGGCCATTTCTGCCCAGGTTCCTTTGTCCGGCTCCCTCCCTGCTCCTATCCCTCCCTCTCTGCCCTCTCTGGCTTTTCCCGTCATCAGCTTCACCTCTTAAGACCTCGTCTTCCAGAACCCCAGGCCCTCCCTCAGGCCCTCAGCTAGAGACCCCAGCTTTGGTGGAGGGACTGCTCTAACCCCAGCCCTAGCCCTTAGTGGCAGCAGTGGCAGCTCTGTGGGCAGCTGTGGCTAACTTGAGCCTCTGGCGGCATTCCCATCCTGCACTCCTGCCCCGGGCAGAGGCCTGGAGAGCTGGTGCTCAGCCTGGCACAGCGGCTGGCATGCCATTCTTTTGACATGAGTAATAGCAAAGCAAGTCCAAGAAACGTCCAGTGTTTTCTCCCTGTTGTTGCCCAATTTCAAAGAGATAATCCAATCACCTTATCAGGTGAGGGGTGGGGCAGCCTTCCCAGAAGCAGACAGAGTGCTAGGGACACCCTGACGTGGCTCCAGGAGTCCTGGCTGTCCAGAGCGAGTGCTACAAGTCTGGGAAGAACCTCACAATGGAATCGCTTGCCTATTTGCTCCTAATGTGAAAACCAGTTTGAATTTTTTTTTTTTTTTTGAGACAGACTTTTGCTCTGTCACCCAGGCTGGAGTTCAGTGGCACAATCTCGGCTCACTGCAACCTCTGCCTCCCAGGTTCAAGTGATTCTCCTGCCTCAGCCTCCTGAGTAGTTGGGATTACAGGCACTCGCCACCATGCTTGGCTAATTTTTGTATTTTTAGTAGGGACTGGTTTCACCATGTTGGTCAGGCTGGTCTTGAACTCCTGACCTCATGATCCGCCCACCTCAGTCTCCCAAAGTTTTGAATTATTTTTAAAGGCTCCAAGGAGAGCTTTTGTTTAGAGAGAAATTCTGTTAAGATATCCAGCCCAGTGTGGAGACACAATCTTCCTTTAACGTAGGATTCAAATCACACACAGTTTACTTCTGGGTATCTCTGTCAGGGTCTTGTTCATTTTCCACTGCCTGATGTCTGGGTGGTGGAAGCTGAGGCCGCTGTGGAATCAGAACAGATCTAGGGAGTGGTGGGAGTGCTACTTTTCCATGTCTGGTCTGGGTTTTGGGGGGTGATGTCCCCACAGAAGGCTTAAGCTGGAAAATATCCATGATGAGTCCAGGGTGCATTTGGTGGAGGTTTAAATACTCTGTCAAGATGCATACAAATAAAATTAACCATGGTGTATGGCAGATGTCATCTCTGGGAAACTGAGTGTCTGAACAAATGAAAGGAACACAAGAGAACAAACTCTTAAGCTTTTTGTAGCGAAAGAGTTTGTGCTCAAAATAGGGACAAGTTATAGGGTGACAGTCATGACTGTTTTCAGCAGGGAGGGTAAGTGAAGGTGGGTGAGCTTGGTTTGTTGTTGTTGTTGCTGCTGTTTTGAAACAGTCTCCCTCTGTCGCCCAGGCTGGAGTGCAACAGTGCGATCTTGGCTCATTGCAACCTTTGCCTCCCAGATGCAAGTGATTCTTGTGCCTCAGCCTCTCCAGTAGCTGGGAATACAGGCACCCACCACCGTGCCCGGCTAATTTTTTTTAGTAGAGACAAGGTTTTGCCATGTTGGCCAGGCTGGTCTCGAATTCCTGATCTCAAGATCCCAGGCCTACACCTTGGCCTCCCAAAGTGCTAGGACCACAGGCATGAGCCACCGCATCTGGCCAGGTGAGCTGTTTTTAAGACACAAGATCAGGCAGACATGGGATTGTCAGCAGGATTTTTACCATCAAGTAACAGTCAATGTGTTCCCCTCTGCCCAACTTCCCTCACTGTACTCAAGAAATATCTGATGACCCAATAATAAAAGCTTACAAGATTAACTGGGATAACCCAGTTTAACATTCAATAAGGTCCCACTGGGCTGCAGAATATGGAAAAATTGACCCATATAACTTGGCATTTGTATCCTTTCTGCAAACTCTCAATAATGTATAATTTTAAAATCTAGGAGTTATGGAGCGTAAAGTAGCTGAGCTTTCTAGAAAGCAGACATTGTAATGAGTAAGCAAGGAAGAAAACTTCAGTCATTGGTACCACCTCTATTTTAAGCAGAGGCATGTGGAGCTCCCTGGGATACTTGGAAATGCACATTCCCAGGTACTGCACAGGCTGTTCCTATGAACTATGCTAACGCAGTCTTCAGCACAGTCTTCTGTTTTCTGAGCTCCAGGGCAAGGTTGGCAATTTTGTCCCATCTCACCTACCTGAAGCCAGAACACCTGAGGGCTTGGCTCAGGCTGGAAGATCCACTTCCATGGCTGGCGGATGTTGGCCATGGACAGGAGAACTTTGCTCCTTGCCAGGTGGACCCATCCACAGGACTGTGTCTGTGTCCCGATGACCTGGGAGCTGGCTTCCCCCAGAGAGAGTGATCCAGGAGAAAGCAAGAAAGACGCTACAGTGTCTTTAGGACCTAGCCTGGGAAGCCACATTCTGCTGTTTCTTTGACATCCTGTTGGTCACCTGATTTAACCTTATTCCTCCAGGAAAGAAGGGCTGGCTGTTTCCCAACAGTATGTATGGGTGAGGGATCCTCATTCTTTTATGAGCCCAGGTGGATTAGTTGAGGCTCCCAGCAACATGCTGGCAAATCTGACTGGTTAGCTTAGTGAGAAAGGGAGCTTGGCAGACGGCTACCGCAGAGTTCTCAGAATCAGTGGTGAAGCTGGAGAACCAGGCTGAGAAAACAGGCAGGAGCCCAGAAGCTAGCAGCCCGAACCATGGTCAAGGCCAGGCCACAGGAAGTTTTTAGTAAGAATGTGGCCTGTGGTCCATGGCCACTGAGCCTGCTAGGCCCTTCCAGCTGTGGCCTCTGTGACAGTTCCAAAGCATCCCGGGGGTTATCACCCTAAAGACCAACATCTTGGATTGATGGTTGGAGTCTGTGTCACCCTCTACCAAACCCTAACTGCATGGGGGAGGGAATGTGAGTGGTCAGGAAGGACCTCCCCTGGGAGGTGGAGCACTTTGGAGCAGCAGCTGACAGGTAAAGGGCACCTCACCAGCCCACAAAGGACAAAAGGTCACCCAGTCTATACTGAGCTCAAGTGTCATTTTTGGCTACAAGTATACCTGGTATTACAGTATTAACATATTCCTGAGAAGTTATGTTAATTGAAATTGCGCTTTATATACACTGGGTAAGCTTAATACCCTGCAGAAATCCATAGCTAATCCTTTTGTGAAGCAGCTAATCTTTTGAGAGAACAAATGGTCACTTCTTAACCATTTCTTTCAAGATTAGGAGTCTGTTGTGTTTTCTCACGGCAGAGTAGCCAGCATTTAAGTTTCCTCTTTTGCTCATGGTGAGGAAATGTTACTCTATAGAAAGCTGCTTGCAGTCTCTCATGCCAAACGAAAAAACAATGAGGGGTTTTTTCCTTGATTTTTAATCTCCACTGTAATCAACTGTCTTTTGCAAGGAGTACAGATTGTTGAAAATTTTAAAGAGCTTATATGATTTTATTCTTACCAGCAAGGCTATTTTAATATGAGCATATTTTAAAATAAGAATGGCAGGATCTGAATGAGTGAAGAAGCAGGCACTGTGAGTTGTTCTATGGGAAAGCACATTTGGACATTCACCTCCAACGTTTCTGTTTTTCTTCTGTAAGGAGCTTTCAGACTATATATAGCAGAGGTATTTTGTTCAGTTTCCTAGAGTTGCTTTCACATTTCCTGGATAACAGCATGCCAGGAAAGGAGGCTGGGGTGGGCGTGAGGAGTAAGCCTGAGGTTTAGACTCTACTCCACCAGGTCTAGCGACGGGCTCTGTATGTCTGAAATAGTCATGGTGGCCACTGGAGAGGAGAGGCCTAACAAAGGAGGAACTAGACAGGGGATGAGTTGGGAAGCCACTGTCACAGTCAAAGACCAGAGGGAAGAAAGAGGGGAAGTGAAAGAGACCAAGGGAAAGAGAGTTGTCTCTCTTTTTTTTTTGAGATAGAGTCTTGCTGTGTCACCCAGGCTAGAGTGCAGTGGTATCATTTTGGCTCCCTGCAACTTCTGCCTCCTGGATTCAAGAGATTCTCCTGCCTCAGCCTCCCAAGTAGCTGGGATTACAGGTACATGCCACCACACCTGACTAATGTTTGTATTTTTAGTAGAGATGGAGTTTCACTGTGTTGGCCAGGCCGGTCTCGAACTCCTGACCTCGTGATCTGCCAGCCTTGGCCTCCCAAAGTCCTAGGATTCCAACTGTGAGCCTCCGCGCCGGGTCTCTCTTAACCCAAGAGAGAGGATGGCAGGCAGGTAAACTGGATGCCCCCACCCCGGGGGTTGGGTTCTCGCTCACCATTAGGGAGCCAGCATGTTGAATATTAGTGTATTTCTCGATATGTCTAACTCAGCTACTTTGTCCTCCAGCATTGGAACACACAACCATCATTGATGGATGCCAGATGAAGTACTGGCTTGTATTTTCAGGGGCTGGATTCTTAAAAAGCACATTCCTTTAAACACTAGAATCCTACTCAATGTGGCCAGACACTCCCCGTGAGAGGGCATAGCAGGTAACGGTGGATCCATTCAGCAGGGTTGAGTTTTCTCAATTTTAATATATGTAAGATGTGGGCCCATATTATGGTTAGCAAAACCAATGCTCAGAGATGGAAACTAAGTTGTTCAGGGTCATGTAACCAGAGGGTAGCAGAGCTGAGATCAAGCCCCAGTTTGTCTCCCCAACCCAGGGCATCTCTGCAGGCCCGAACAGTCCCCCTCCTGGTGGAGAGGAGCCTCCTGGAGGCGGTGCCGCCTGGGAATCAGGGCAGCTTGTTTTGTGCCACCTTCTGGAATTGCAGACTATGATTCGGAGGTTGTCATGCCTTTGAGTAAAATACATAGCTGAAGAAAACTCAGAAAGTAACATTTTTGAGTGAGTAGCTTAGTTGCATCAGTGAAAGGGAGTCATTTTCTTGATTTGATTGTACTTTTAAAAGAGAATACTAATACCTATTTACCTGGTGCATTTTAATGAATGACTTATTATTTATTATTATTGTACAGTATTGTTGAAAGCATGATGACTTTATTTCTTTTATACAGCTTTTTCCGTATTTCACATTGCATTTGAGTATAAAACACAGTAATTATTGTTTTTTGGCTAACAGAATTGATGCACTCTTCAAAAACTGTTAGAGAGAATATTGATTTCCTGGAGATAAGAATCTTGATTTGCTTTTTTTCTTCAAGATTGTAAATTGCATTACTGGTAACTGTCAGATTTATGGTTAAAGTAAAACTTCAAGAGGGGTACATTGGATGACTCACAAACCTCCCATCGTCAGTGTTTGCTGTTTACGCTTCTCTGGCCAGCCTGTCTCATGCAGCATCCAAACAGACTTTAAAATTCCTTTAATTTAACACAGAACCTTCCGCTGATGCGTTTTTTGCTTTGTTTATCTGGTCATCTCTGTACCCTTGTTTCCTGTCCTGCTCTCTCTTTCAGTAAATCTTGTTTGCTATCAACAGGCCTGTGTTTGTGTCCTTAGAGCTTGGAATTCCTGAGCGGGAAGGAAATACTAAGAAACTTAATGCAGATATGTAATTCTTTTACTGTTTTCAAACGTACAGGGACCATTGGTTGAAATGATGTATCCTTCCTTCTTCTGGAAGTGCTCAGTGGGGAATTCATTTCCCTTTTGCATATCTTTAATGGCTTAACTCCAGGCACCTAAACCCATGTCTCCTGGATGCATGACAGATTAGCTGTGCTGGGTGAGACTCACAGGCTTATCTGGAATCCCACACCCATCTACAACGCTGATTGAGTGAACAGCAAACATCTCACCGTGGCTACAAACTTGGAGGTGTTTATTTGGAAATTTATATCTACCTTCCAAATAACATCTTGGAAAGCACACTGTTTGGTAGATGAGGCCGTACTGATGATGTCACTTAGAAAAATATCATAGCATTCATTTTTATATCAATCTTCATTCAGCCCAATATTTGTAGCTGAACCAAACACTGACAACATGTCAGAGTTGAAGACCATGGTCAGTTGCCTTTCACATGGGAAAACAAAGATTAGCTGTGTAGCTATGGAAAGCAAATGTCTGTTAAGCACAGAGGTTGTTGCTAGTAGCTTTACGTATTCAATTTGTTTGCAATTGTCAACATCTCATTAGTTGTAAGCCCAATGACACTGCTTGCTGTGTCAAGTTACTTTTAAATTACACACGTGCTACTTAATCTTAAAAGCAAAATTAAACATTGGACAGGTTTACATTTCAAGCTACAACATGAAACCATTGTATTTGGGGGTAAGGAGTTTAACATGCATTGTAAAATAAAATTAGGGGGCACTTTGCTTTCACAGTGGCTTATGTAATTAGGTTCAGTCAACTGTAATCTTTCAGGTTAATGTCTTCCATGATGTATGCTGTGTAAATAGTAAACTTACATATCCCTTAATACATCTGAATTATTATATAAATCCTTAATATTAATACAATAAAGTATTTTAAATAAATTACTTGGAAGTGTGAGTTGCATGGCAAGTAGGTAACACTGATATATTTTTAAGAGATCAGCAAAGATAAATATTTCATTTATTTAACAAATACAGGTATTTATCAAGTGTCTACTTGGTCCAGGTACAGGGGACACAAAGATCTGAAAGCCATAGTTACTGCCTTCCAGAATCTGCTAACTGAGTGTGACGTTTCCCGAGGGTTCCCTGGAACACGGATCCCCAGTGCCCTGCTGGGCATAGGCAGAAGAGTTGGGAACCACAGGCTACAACGGCTGGGTTCTCTTTAGAGTTTGTGGATAGAGTTCAGAGGGCCTGCAAATCTAGATGGAGAAAACATTTGCACTTTTATTTCCATATAATTGGCTTCTTTTGTAATTCTACATATCCTCTGTGCCTTTAAAACATTGTTTTTAGGCCTGGTATGGTGGCTCACGCCTGTAATCCTAGCACTTTGGGAGGCTGAGGCAGGCGGATCACTTGAGGTCAGGAGTTGGAGACCAGCCTGGCCAACATGGCAAAACCCCATCTCTACTAAAAACGTAAACATTAACCAGATGTGGTGGTATGTGCCGGTAATCCCAGCTGCTTAGGAGGCTGAGGCAGGAGAATCGCTTGAACCCTGGAGGCGAGGTGAAGGTTGCAGTGAGCCGAGATTACACCATTGCACTCTAGCCTGGACAAGAGAGGGAGATACCATCTCAATGAAAACAAAAACAAAAGCATTGTTTTTAGAATTTACTTTTTAAATTACGTGCGTGGAGTAAAAGTCACTCATTTTTGGTGGACGGCTCCACGAGTTTAGACAAATGCAGAGTTGTGTAATCAGTAACACTATCAAGACACGCACATTTTACCACCCCACCTCCGAAAAATAAAATCTGTCATCGTGCACCTTTATGTCAGACCCTATAACCCCACCGCTAGCCCTGATATCCACTGATCTGTTCTCCATCTTTGTAATTTTGCCTTTTCTGGAACGTAATATATATGGAATTATTTAGAGCCTTTTGAGTCTGGCTTCTTTCACTTAGCACATGGATTTAAGGAACAGCCTTGTGTGTATCCATAGTTCATTCCATGTGATGGCTGAGTAGCATTTTGTTGTATGCGTGTAGCACAGTTTGTTTATCCATCTCCAGTTGGAGGACATTTGGGTTGTCTTCAGTTTGGGGCACTTAATGAATAAAATGGCTGTAACATGTGCATGTAGGGTTTTGAGTAAACCTAGGTTTTCATTTCACATGGATAAGTAGATAGGACGGGGTGGCTGGCTCACATGCTACGTGTGTTTAACTTTATAAGAAACTTCCCAACTACTTTCTGTCGTGGGTTCACCATTTGCTTTTCCACCAGCAGTTGCTCTGCATCTTTGCCAACATCTGCTATTGCCAGTTTGTTTTTTTTTTTTTTTTTGAGATGAAGTCTCACTTTTTCACTCAGGCTGGGGTGCAATGGCACGATCTCAGCTCACTGCAACTTCAGCCTCCCGGGTTCAAGCGATTCTCCTGCCTCAGCCTCCCGAGTAGCTGGGATTACAGGCACGTGCCACCATGCTCAGCTAATTTTTCTATTTTTAGTAGGGACGGGGTTTCACCACATTGGTCAGGATGGTCTCAATCTCCTGACCTCGTGGTCCACCAGCCTCCGCCTTCCAAAGTGCTGGGATTACAGGCATGAGCTACTGCACCCGGCCTGCCAATTATTTTTTCCTTTGTAAGTTTTTGCCATCCTTACAGGTGAGTAGTAGTATTTCATGTCAGTTTAAATTTGCATTTCCCTAGTGACTCACACTGCTCAGTATCTTTTCAGGTCCTTATTTGTATATAAAGTTGTTTATCTCCTTTAATAGTATGTGTTCAAACCTTTGCTTATTTTTAAAATTGGGTTGTAAATGCTACATATTTTATTGTATGCAATTAAAAGCATTATTCTGATGATAAGTTTCCCTAAGTGGCCCAAAGGATTCATGTTCAAAAAAAGATTAAGAACCTTTGAAAGACACACTGACCTTAAAGTGTTCTTTATATTTTTGCATTTTCTCATGACACGTCTACTTTGCTCAAAGTCTGCCTCAAGGCAGAAGCTGGCCTGTGATAGAATATTTCCCACCCCTTTCTTTCTTTCCTTCTCTTTCTTTCTCTCTTTCTTTCTCTTTCTTTCTCTCTCTCTCTCTCTCTCTTTCTTTCTTTCTTTTTCTTTCTGTTTTTCGTATATGAAGAGGGATTTCCAAATGTCACCGTCAAGTGTGGTGACTCCCTCTGCCCCCTTCCCAGGAGCAGCAAGCCATTTCTCTATTCTGATTTATGAAACTCTACTGCCCTCTTTGCGTCTTTACCCAAATGGAAGGAATCCTAGGTTGTGGGGAAAATGTGAACTAGCATATTCCAGAAAAATGACCGCACTCCACCTTAGGAATTAGGAGTTTTTTCTTAATGCAGGACAAAAGTCTGAGTGTGTATTTTATCATCGCTTATCATGCACATTTTATTATTGTTTATCTCCACAACACCATGGGCTTGGGATATTTTTCTGCCTTAATCTCTGTTTTTTCATCAGTTTTCCAGTAGGGACTCATCTCCTAGCAAACATGTTTTTTTTTTTTTTAACTATTTGGAATATTTTTTAAAGCCTTTCGTGGACCCTTTTATATGATCAGCTAAGTTTTGACTTAGTCGTCACTCATTCTTTGAGTCAAATTTCAATACCGCCGGGTGTGGTGGCTCAAGCCTGTAATCCCAGCACTTTGGGAGGCCGAGACGGGAGGATCACCAGGTCAGGAGATGAAGACCATCCTGGCTAACACGGTGAAACCCTGTCTCTACTAAAAGTACAAAAAACTAGCCGGGCGAGGTGGCGGGTGCCTGTAGTCCCAGCTACTCGGGAGGCTGAGGCAGGAGAATGGCATAAACCCGGGAGGCAGAGCTTGCAGTGATCCGAGATCCAGCCACTGCACTCCAGCCTGGGCGACAGAGCGAGACTCCGTGTCAAAAAAAAAAAAAAAAACAAATTTCAATACTGTCTTCAATGGTTAACGTTTCTTGGAACCATAAAGCTCATTTATGATGAATATATTAATTTTATTGTGCAGTTCTTCTATTAAGGAATATAAAAAGAAAAAAAGAAATATAGTGCACTTAAAGTGGTTCTGTATTATTTTTATTTGAATTCAACTTGCGATTGTCCTCCTCCCATCAAAAAGAAAAAAACATTGAAAAAGAATATTACGTGCAAAGTCTATATGGAAAATTAACATGTCGCGTTGAAGAACTCTGCCATGTGTGAATTATTAATATTGTTTTAGAAGGAGCTATATCGATAAATGAATGTCCTACATTTTGTATTTGGCCTATTGTGGCCAAGTATATGCAAACTTGTGTTAAGTGCTTATGTTTTGGAGCATAGGAGCTATAGAAAGAGATTGTTCCCCTCCATATGTGTACAGTTCTTCCGGGGAAATGAAGACATACACAGCTGGGTTGACAAGAACAGTGACAAAGAAGGGCCGCATGGAGTTTCTTTCCGGCCTTTTGCACGTGGCACGCAGGCCCGTCATTGCAGCTGCAGGTTTTTACTCTGTTTTCCCTGCAGCGACTGAGACAGGACGGTGGAGAAGCTCGAACCCGTGCTCGAACCACCCTCCCACACTCCACCCCCTGCTCAGATTCCTCATGCAGCAGTGACAGAAGACCACGCACTCAGTGGCTCACCCTCAGAGAAGCCTGGGCCTGGCCTGACCCAGCTGCTTCTCTGTTCATCGTCTCACTTGACAAAGTTGATGGGCTGCAGGGTCATGTGCCTTTCCAGAGGCTCAGGATGAATTCACTCCCAAACTCATTCAGGTGGTGGCAGAATGCAGTTCCTTGAGGTTGTAGGAGTAAGGTCTCAGCTTCCACGCAGGCTGTGGACTGGGGGAGGTCCTCAGAGCTAGAGGCTGTCCCGATGCCTTAGCAGATGGCTCCTTCCTCCATCTTCAGAGCCAGCCACGTGCTCCCAGTCTCTCTGACCCCCCTTCTCCCTCATCTTTCTGGCTCTCCTGCTCCTCATCTGCCTTTAAGGGCTCGTGTGGTAACACAGGGTGCACCCGGATGATCCAGGATGATCTCCCTACTTACAGTCAGCCGTTTAGCAAAGATAATCCCATCTGCAAAGGCCCTTCACAACGGTACCTGGATTACTGTTTGATGGAAAAACACAGGACTCGAAATCTTGGGGGACATTTTTGGATTTTGCCTACCACCCCCTCCGTACACACATAAACAGCAAAATGACAAAATTCAAGGCTCTCCTGAGTGACTGTTTGCAGCAAAGAAAGTTGTTTCCATTTCAGAGACAATATGTGCTGAGATAATTTTGTGATATTTACACATTTGGTGTTTTATCCTCGTGGACTACATTATACATATCTTTAGGAATACTCTTTACATAAATTAAGATAATTTTCTCTTTCCTGAAAACATAACAGCATGCCACGCATTCTGGATGAAAATGAGGAACTGTTTACACCATGGGCCCAATTAAACTCTGCGAGAATTCTGATGTGTGATAAAAATGTGCTCAGATGTATAACATATTTTAAGTTTCCTAGGACTTCTCTTGCAAACATAATCACAAATTAATATTAAAAAGCTATTTAATTACAATATCAAGAATGTATCTAAGGCTCCCTGGTATTTAACAGAGAAAGTTATGCTAAACATACATCATTATTTTCCTCCATGCAGTTGTTCAGGGTGACCTCTCTTAGCTGGGATTGACAAATCCACCCCAGGTGGCAGGGTGGAAGAGCTTGGAGTTTGGAGTTAGAAGGTCTGGATTGAATTTTCACTTTCCAGGCCCCTACCCCTCCAGGCTGGGCCAGTTTGGGAAGTCAGTCCCATGGTTTCCTTAAACCTTGATTTCCCTAATGGGCATGATAATCCTGATTTGAGATTTAATGAAGTCATATCAAAGAAAATACTTTGTAACCTATGAAGCACAGATGCTTGCTAAACAACTTCCTGTAAACATACGTTATCCCCCTCCCCGCCCCCCAGCGTGCGCGCGCGCGCACACACACACACACACACACACACACACACACACACAACTCTGGTGATTGTAACTCATCTTTCTCACAGTTGGTTTGAAAACTTCTGGGTTTCTGAAATGAAGGTTCTTTGCAGAGGACAATCTTGGGAAAAAAAAAAACAAAGTTTGATTTCCCTTTTTTCTTTGCACTGTAGGGGTGTTCACTGAGGTTGCAGAGCACCAGCCATGTCTGCAGAGGAGTTCGCACCTCACTGGTGTGCACTGTATTGCTTCACCATTGAGAGCCTGAATGTGAACCTTGTTGTATTAAGGTGATATTCTTGTCCTTCATGTGTTAGAATATTTATTTGCTTTGAAGAGAGAGTCAGACTCCCTGCCTTTTGGGACATGCCTTTGAGATCTGCCTTTCAGTAAATAAGACACTATCCTCCAATTGAGCTGGGTTACCTCTCTACATTGGAAAATCTAAGTACTTCATAGAAAGCTCGGTGATGGCTTGAGTTTCCCAGAATGCCACACTCATCCCCAAGGATGAGTCATGTCTTTGGGGGATGATGGGGCTTCGACACTGGACACGTGGACACTGGACAGGAAGTTAGAATCCAGTCTCCCAGCCCTCAACCCCATGCTCCTTTCCATGGTGAAGGAGGAGAAGCTCGCCCCCACCCCACTGGCCTGCTCTGCTGAGGTTGTGGAGCGCTGGGAAGCAGGGGCTGAGCCTTCCCCGCTCTGGGCCTGGGGGCTCTGGACACTGTCTACACCGGGGAGGTGGTCAGCATACGTGCGTGGGAACTTTCTGGAAGGAAGGAATGACCCTTCTAGCCATGGAACGGTGGTCATTTGTGAGCCACGGCCTCAGGAGGTGGGTTCCCTTCAGGCTCTAGCTCTCGGGGCAGCACCCCCTGGGAGCCTCCTTTTTTATGGCCCATGAAGAAAGGGCTGCCAACGTTTGGGGCCCCCACTATGAGCACAGCCCCCACTCTCTCCTCCCGAATCCCTGTCCCTGCCTCTACATACCTCTGCGGCATTTGCAAACCCTTTTCTTAGCAGGTGGTCCCATCTGTGTTTGCCCTTCTCCTCCCGTTTCCATGGAGAGGCTGGCACCGGGACGCGTGACTGACAGTGCTGTCTCCCCCAGCAGTCGCCTCTGAGTCTGTCGGGTGTGGTGTGGGCTCCGGGCTCCACCCTGCTCCTTCCTTAGCCCCCTCCCACTGCCCAGGCTGCTGGGGCTCCCAGCTCCCGTGGTGCGAATGTGGCCTTTGCTGGAGGCAGGATGCAGTTGTGCCAGGAGTAAGCAGAGCTTTTGTGACCAAAATCAACCCTAGGGCATCTCAGGCTCTAGCACTGGTGGGCGTGTGAGATCATTTCAGCCCAACCCACATCCCGGGCTTGAATCCCATTACCAGGGGCAACCGATCCTTCTTGTCCTTTCCCAGCCTGGTGATGGACATCCGCTGTGTCTCCACACAGCTGGCCACTCTGTGGACAGCTGTTTGTGACTCAGCTCCTCCCAGCCTGAGCGGCATCTGGGCCCTGCAACTCCATCCTTTGCCCCCCTTTCTTCCCCCGGGGAGCCTCTCATCTCCCTGGTTGGACCCCATCTCCAGCTGAGGGCTCCTTCTCTGACTTGTTGTGCGGAGCACCCTGGCTTGATGACACTTCCGGTTCCCTTCCAGGGTTGTGCTGGGGGTGTCAGTCTCTGAACAGCCCCTCCCTGAGAGCTGCCATGTCCCCTTAGTGCCCAGGCACGTCAAGCACTGCTACAAACCCAGACATTCACAGGGACCTCTCCACCTCAAGTCCACCATAAGGTAGAAGCTTCTGGAAGGGGTGAGGCAAAGGAGCCAAACATTTAGACTAAGCCTCAGAACTGCATGATTCCTTCCTGTAACTGTGAAGCAAATAGATAGAGATTTCTCTGGGTCTGCCATTGAGGCTTTCTTCCCTCTAGTCTCACCCCAGGTGCCTTCCTAATGTGCAGGTGACGGTTGCCTCTGAGCTCAGGCTTGCAGCTTCTAAGATGCACTCTCCTTTCACGACAAAGCATTCTGCATAGGGAAGACCCTCTCCGCAGTCTCCAAGCTGTGGCCTAGCCCTTCATTCATCAAATGGGATGCAACTTTCATTCCTTACCAAAATCTGGAAGTCACCCTCCATTTGTAAGATATCACAGGGGTTGATGTCATCTTGTAAAGGGGACAGTGCCATTTTCTATCTCATACTTTAAAAAGATAAAACCAGTAACTACAAACCTCATTCACCACAGCATGGGAGAGGCAACCCCACAGCAAAGCTTATGTCATGTTTCATAAATGGGTATGGATTTAGGGGCTGGATTTTTAAATAAAAACTTATTTTGAAACTTGACATAATTTGAGCTGTTTATGTTATAGATGTTATGGTATTAATTAATAGTGTGTATTTGCTATGTCTGGGCTTGCCTGGACCGCTGGTCCTTACCTTTCTTTCTGACACAGAATTCCCAGGGCCTCAACCTGCTTCTGTCTGGAAGTGACAGCCTACTCCACAGGGGTCTTCAGACAGGAGTAGAAGGTGGTGCCCTGGGCTCTCCTAGCTCTAGAGAGTCTGACTCTAGAATCTACGAAGGCTTCCAGCATCCCCAGTTTCCCCCTTGCAGTAGTCCCATAAGGGAAGTGTTGTCCCATTTTACAAAGAATCCGTGGGGCTGAGAGATGTCATTAATTATTCTAATGTTAGTAACTCTATTGAAGAGACTGAAACCCGGGCCTCGTGGATGTTGTGACCGCCCCCGCCCCCCCCAACCCCGACCCAGAATCTCCCATCCTGACTCGCTTAATATTTAGTACCATCGTCCCCTGGAGGATGGTCTAGTTGGCAATTAGCTGAGGATTTCTCATTCTAATTTCATTTCAACATGGCTGTTTGTTGCTGTTGTTCTCTGAAGGACCTTATTAATGACTCTTGCTGCAGTGCAGGTGGCCTGTCTGGGAATCAATACAGATGTTGACATCTGAGACTCTACAACACCCCCAATCTCAGTCCTTCTCGCTCCATAGGCAAACCCATTCCCTGCAGACCTAACTCTGAGATTTTTTTACTCCTGAAAATGCCTGGACAATAAATAAATGCAAGCTGAAGGTGTTGATGCCAATGACCTAGCTGCATCATTTATTAATGGCATCAAGGCTTCAAGAATGTGGCTTAACTTGTATTTATTCACATGATGATGCTTTTTTATAAATCTGCATCTCGTCCTCCCCTAGGAAGAAAAAAAGGGCACCTCTTCATGAGTCGCTTGATTAAAATTCCTCTCCAGTACTCTGTACCATCCACTCATATTGGAATTGTTGAAAATCAGGTGATTTGCAACTCCACATTTGCCCAAATTAAACCACGAGTGGAATTGATAATAAGAATCCTGAATTTTCTGAGTTGGAAGGAGGTTGTAGTGATTCCCCACACCAGGGATGGCGTTTTACACATGAAGAAACAGAGGCCTCAAGGTTGTTTCTGATCCAGGTAGAATCAATACCTCAGTAGGGAAAAGGGAGAATTTTCTTGCTTGTGCTTTTTTAAAATAAGCTAGTTGTGGCTGGGCATGGTAGCTTATGCCTGTAATCCCAGTGCTTTGGAAGGTCAAGGCAGGCAGATCACTTGAGATCAGGAGTCTGAGACCAACCTGGCCAACATGGTGAAACCCCATCTCTAATAAAAGTACAAAAATTAGATGGGCGTGGTGGCACATGCCTGTAATTCCAGCTACTTGGGAGGCTGAGGTGGGAGGATCGCTTGAACCCTGGAGGCTGAGGTTGCAGTGAGTTGAGATCACCCCACTGCTCTCAAGCCTGGGTGGCAGAGCGAGACTCTGTCTCAAAAAAATAAAAATGAAATAAGCTACTTGTAAGGCCTGTGTGTGTGGGTACAGGCATGTGTGTAAACTCTGTGGCCTGTGACCTGGATATATTAATAAAGGTGTAAGAATAATTCAAGTAGGTAACACTCTCTCCCATTTTTTAGAAAAGGAAAGAAGGACAATGTGTATTCCCCTGTATTTCCAGGTGGCAGTCGGTTGGGGTGTGATGCGGCTTAAGGGTCACAGGAGACCTAGCCTCTTGCCAAGTGCTGCCACGACTGTGTGGAAAATCTCTTGTGTACTCTGGGGACCCAGTTTCTTTCCTGTGAAGGGAGTTGACAGAAATGAAAAAGATCTCTGAATGAGATACTCATTGTGAAGGAGCCAGCATAGCAGCCCCTTAGTTAGGGGGAGTGTGCTGTGTCACTGAAACACTCCTTGTTTCTAATCGGGGAGCTCTCACTGATCAGTCAGGACTCTAATTGTTGGAGAGAGTCAACAATTAGAAAAAAAGTCTCCCAGGAGACACAGACAAGTGAGCAGACAGGGTGGGGTGGTCCCAGCACCTTGGGATGAGTGTCAAGGCAAGCAACAGGCAACTGGGTGCAGTGGTGTGAGCCTGTGATTCCTGCTACTTAGGAGGCTGAGGTGGGAGGATCGCTTGAGCCTGTGAATTCAATCCTAGCTTGGGCAATTTTTGGGAAACAGAATAAACAAAAATTGACATTTTTTTGAAAAATAAGTTTGTAGTTTCTTCAATTCAAAACATTTTTAGAATTGATATTACTTTTTATAGCTTTAAGGCATAGTTCATATCAATATTACTTCTTAATATATGCTTCTTTTGCTACAGATAGGGAGTGTGTACATTGATAAAATTAGTATCAATGGTATTGTAACCACCTGGAATTGGTAAAATAGCAGCAGTGCCAGTCACCTTTCTTAGAGCAGAGATTTCCAGGAGGCAATATCTTCATCCTCAGGACCCAGGTCTCTCTTCTCTGACCCTGCCTCGACCCTGCCAATCCCAGGGCACTCTGCGTTGGAGTAAATTTGGATGTGTGTTAGCAGATCTTCGCTGAAGAACGCAAGGCACCTAGCGTGCAAAGCTGGCCACTACAGATACCCTTTTCCCTCCCTTTGAACAAAATTTTTGAATGCCTTTCTGAACAAAGAATATGAACTAATCCTCATTATTCATTACATTTAAAGAGCATAACATGCCAATGAAATCCTTTTCCAGATGTTTCAGCAAGTGAAATCATTTGTAGTTCATGTTATAGCTTTTTCAGTAACATGACTTGAGAAATTTTTCTTCTTACTAATAAAAGGGAATCATTCCAGCAGTTAAAGAATTCGTCTTGGAACCCTCTGGTTTTTCATATGCTTTACTTTTAAAACTTCCCATTCTGCTGTAGCAAACATGAGTGCATGTTAGGTTTCATCTTTGGAAGATGAATGCAGTATGTGACTTTTCAAACAGGGATCTCACATTTTAAGTCTAGTTATTCCAGAATAAAAACAAGCCAGAGGCCCAAACACAGGATTCTTCACTGTCATTAGCAATTTGGGCACAAATCGTTGAAGGGTCAGTTGGGTGCAGGTGTGCTGGAGGATACATGGAGAAAAAAAAGACCATGTTCCAGTCTACTTCTGATACACAGAAATTGAAAGAGCAACACAAGGAGCCCAGAAGGAGCAGGGCCAAGATGAGCAGAAGGAAGAGATAGACTCTGGAAGGAGAGGCAGGAGGAGGCAGGTATGGGCAGGTACAGGCAGGTGTGGGCAGGTGGAGGCAGGAGGAGACAGGAGGAAGCAGGTGAGGGCAGGTGCAGGCAGATGTGGACCGGTAGAGGCAGGTGGAGGCAGGAGGAGACAGGAGGAGGCAGGTGAGGGCAAGTGCAGGAAGATGTGGACAGGTGGAGGCAGGTGGAGGCAGGAATAGACAAGAAGAGGCAGGTGCGGGCAGGTACAGACAGATGTGGGCAGGTGGAGGCAGGTAGAGGCAGGAGAAGGCAAGAGGAGATAAGAGGAGCCAGGTGCGGGCAGGTGCAGGCAGGTATGGGCAGGTGCAGGCAGATGTGAGCAGGCGGAGGCAGGAGACAGAGGCAAGAGGATGCCAGCTGCCTGAGGTGGCTCACAGCCTTACCCAGCCAAGGTCCATGCCCATCCTATACACCCATCCCAGGACCTTTCTCTAAAAACTCCGCTCTGACTTTGGCATTTCCTTGAATAAACACCTTGGAAGCGTCTCCCTCATGCAGTAATCCAGTCTGCCTAGCCCAGTGAACAAGGGTTCTACCAGAGCCCGGCCAACCTGGGACACCTCACATCCCACCATCCTTGAGGCGCTGCAGGCTCACAGCCTTCCTGATGGACTGCACCTGTGCACCAGGCTGCTCCCCTGCATCCACCTCTTATTCAAGTCGCCTTCCTCTGGGAAGCCCCCAGACAATTCTTTTCTGTCCTGCACTGGCAGAGTCCCCCTACTTCCCCTGCACCCAGCACATTCCTTCCTTCATCAGGTGTTGCTGCACCTCTGCTGCTGGGCAGGCTTAGTGCCAGGCACTGAACACACAGCTGAGTCCCAAATGGATGTCTTAGTGTCAGGAGACAGAGTAAAGTGCTAGGCCTATTGTCCACCGTTTCTTGAGACACGGTCTTGCTCTGTTGCCCAAGCTAGCCTTGAACTCACAGGCTCAAGCTATCCTCTCACCTCAGCCTCCCGAGTAGTAGGGATTACAGGCTTACCTCATTGCACCCAGCTGCCTGTTGTCTGCCTTGACACTCGTCCCAAGGTGCTACGACCCAGTTCACTTGTCTGTGTCCCCTAGGAGACTGTGACTTTCCTGCAGGCAGGGTTGTACCTTCAGTGTGCTCAGGCAGGGAGTGCCCAGAAAATGCTTGGGGAATGAAGACAGGAAAGGTTTCCCCAGTGAGTCCATGCAGAGCAGAATGGCAAGCAGAGCGGGAGGCACCAAGCTGGCAGGGCAGGGTCTTATCCCAGACGTGCTGTGTCCTGGAGAATGACGTGCTAACCACGTGCAGGCCGCCTGGGATGGGGAAGAGCAGTGGAGTGAGTCTCCCCTGCCTGGTGGAAGGTGGAGACCCTGTGGCATCTGAGGTCAAGGTCAGTGCCACTGGGCTCGTGGGGCTATTTCTCCAAATGTTAGAATAGAGAACTTCAGATTAACCTTCCCCCTGCCTACTCCTTCCCCATGTCGGCATTGCTGAACAGCCACCATTTAGCAATTGTGGGGGCAACACCTATTTACTGAGGGTCCATTCTGTTCTGGGCCCTGACACAGTAGCCCCAGGAGGTGTCACAAATGCAAGAGTCATGCAGGTGTCGTCATACATGAGCCGGGGGAGCCAGGTGGGCCTGAGCCGAGGGGAGCAACACCTATCCCAGCCACAGGGGTGCCCTTCTCAGGCTCAGCCCGCTGGGGGCTCACAGGAGCACGTCTTCTGATTTTTCAAGAGAAGCTGAGCATCTAGATTTTTGTGTGAAATGCTACAATTTAAAAATATAAACAATGAATGTAAACAAATCTTACACAAGTAAGCTAAATAGGAGCCATTTCCCAGCTGCACTTGGTTTCCAGACAGCCAGTTTTCCACCTTGATTCCAGATCTCCATTCCCCTGTTCTTTCTACAATACAACTCCCACCCCTTCCATCTCACTAAAGACCCATTGACGCTCCTGTAGGCTCTATCTGTACATCCAGGCTTCCTTGGTTTGTGGCCACAAGCCCAGAAGCCCTTATTCTGATTTGCAGAGTAGGGGACAGGCGAGGGTTGGGTGGAATGCAGAGCCACCAGTGAGAAGTTGGGCAACCTTTGATCTCATCAGTGTGGCCCAGACTGTGTCACCAGTAACGGAAAAGGCAAAGAAACCAGGCAAAATACTGATGTATGTCTGCAGAGCTGAATGTCTTTTTATCTCACAGAAGAAAAAAGGTCAGCCTCCCCTGAAATGCAGGCCAAGCCCCCTATAGTCCAATCCAGAGCATTTCCAGTGTCACTTGCCATGGAAGGAAGCTGAAGACCACCATGTCAGAGAAATGAGAATGAAAGAAAGAGAAGGAGAGCTATGATATCTGGTTCCATCTGCTAGCAAACTGAGGCTCTAATCATCAGAAATGGAAGAATGTCGAGGAAAGGCGATCAGAAGTTTGGGTGCTATGCATCAACCTGTCTAAAATGAAAATTTTTAAATGTGTTTTTCTTTAAATTATACGACATTCTTGATTTAAAAAGCAAATCAACCAACAAAGCTGTGCCTTTGTGGGCACTCAACTTGATCCTTTGTCTTTAGGTTAAAAACCAAATCATGCAAAATGTCCATCAAGGGATGAATGAATAACCAAAATGTGATCATACATGCAATGGAATGCTATTCCGTCATAAAAAGGAAGCAGCTCCTCTCATTTGCTGCAACACGGATGAATGTGGAAGACATACTGCATGGAATAAGCCAGTCACACACAGACAAATACTATATGATTCCACTCACATGAGGTTCCTAGAGTAATCAAATTTGCAGAGACAGAAAGTTGAATGGTGGGTGTCAGGGCTGGAGAGAGAGGGATGGAGGGTTATGTTTAAGAGGGACAGAGTTTCAGTTTGGGAAGAGGAAGAAGTACGGGGACTGAGTAGTGATGATGGCTGCACAACAGTGTGAATGTACTTAATGCCCCTGAACTGTACACTCAGAAAGGGTTGAAATGGTCAATTTCATTTTACATGTACATTACCACAATTTTAAAAACTCACACAGGAGCAGGAATTTCAGGGCCGCCTCTGCCATCATAAAACCATGGCACTGTCGAGACTCAGAAGCAATTTTAATCACATGGGCCAGGAAACCCTTGACTTTCTTATCTCTCTGATCTGATGGAAACACCAACATTTTTTTCATGTTTGATTCTTCTCTTCCCAGCTCTGCCAGACATCCACACATCCTGTCTAATGAAAACAGTAAGACCATTTAAACTCTAGAGGTCATTTGAGGAAATCATCCCTAAATGTGTAGTTCAGAGTAAAAAGTGCTCGTGTCAATAACAACTTTTCATAAATTTGTTTTTCTGAGCATCACAGTGGCATTTGTTCATCTCTAAAAATCTGGACTGTTTCAAGATGATTTTTTAAATTTTTATAAGGAACGCCCAAACTTGCCTGGCTGCCAGTCTCTCACACTCCCTGTAACCCTTGTGTTGAGGAGTAGGTTGCTAATCCTCTCCCAGAGTGTCTCTGCCACCAGCCTGGAGGGCACTGGGGCTCCATGAGTTCCTCTGGTTCTTTGTCTGTGCATGTGAGGACTTTCCCGTCATTTTCTCCCATGCAGGAGAGAGACGGCTACCTGCTGGGACCTTCTGGACTGCCTCTGAGTCTAGGTTGAAGGAAGGTCGGTGAAGACCCCACCCACAGTGAGACAATGGGGTGGTCACAGGAAAGCTCCACCCACCAACGCCCCAAGCCCCAGATGTCCTGCTGCCTGGAATACTCAGGCTTCCAGGGCAGCTGAGGTGACTCTGATTTCATTTGCTCAGGCAGATGGCATTGGAGAGACTCAGCCACTTTATTCTGCAGTTGGTCAGCACTTCCCAAGGGGATTTTGTTGGTCTTCTCCAAACTCTCTTTAATTCCAGGCCTTCGCAGCCTCACATTTGCTAGTCTTAGAACAGAGCTAGGGAAGCCTGTTCCTCACGAGCTGGACAGGCAGACAGGAGTGACCGTGCCCACTGCTGGGGTAGCAGTATTGGGCATGGTGTATGAGTGTGTGGGGGTTGACTTGGCTGTGGACTCTGGGTGGAAGGAGGAGGAAGCAGTTCCTACGGGCATTAAGGGGCTGGGAAGTCTAATAAGAAGCAATAGGGCTGTCCCAACAAGTGGGGCATTCGTGCATGGCAGAACCTAAGGGCACACAAAGTCGCTCCTGTCAGGAATGTGAGTCAGCCAATGGCCAAGCTTTGACTTTGGGCCAGAGTGGAGAGTGGCAGCAAATCACAGTCCTGCTGCTCGAAGGGCTGAAGTCCAGGGAATGTTACTGCACAGAGGGCCTGATAAGAATCTGGGGACCAGAACTGGGGTATAAAGTGGAATGAGAATTAAGAGTAAGACCACAGCTGTTGTGTCACATGCAGCATGATAGTCAGGGATGGATGAGCACCACTGGGAGGTACTTGATAAATATTGATTGAATGGCTAAATGGTGGGTGGGTGGATGAATGTATGGATGATGGACAGACGGATGGATATGTGGATGGATGGATGGATGGCTGAATGGATGGATGCATGCATGGATAAGTGGATGGATGGATGGACAGATGGATGGACAGATGGATGGATACATGGATGGATGGATGGATGGATGGATGGATGGATGGATGGATGGATGGATGGATGGATGGATAAGTGGATGGGTGAGTGGATGGATGGATGGATGGATAAATGGGTGGATGGATGGATGAAGGGGTGGATGGATGGACAGATAGATGGATAGATCAGTGAGGTTAGAAACGTAGGGAGAAACTGGATCGTCAAGGCCCTACAAGGAGTTTGCACATAGTAGAAGGTCATCTGAGGAGACTGAGCAGGAGAGTGACAGATGGAGCTGTGTATTTGAAAGATCTCTCTGGCTCCATGTGGATAACAGGCTGGTATAGGTGCAAGACTGGAAACAAGAGACTAGCTAGGGGGTTGTTGCAGTGAAAGAAGATAGTGGCATAAAATTAGGTAGGTGGCAATGAGATGGAGAGAGTGGGCAGATTCCACACATTTTTAGAAAGGCTGAAGATCAGGAATCAGTGACTGTTCTTTAGATGTGTGGGGGAAAAGAGGGCGGCATCTAGAATGACCCCCAGTGGGCTGGGCAGTTGGGGGGATGGTGGCACCTTCTATCAAAGTAATGGGGGAAAGGAAGAGAAGGCTAGGGATGGATGTTGTGACTGTCATGGGCCAGGAGCGCTTTGTGGCATGGATCTGTTTATAAGCCTGTCTCCTTCACTGGACCTCAGGAAAGACCCTCTAGATTCTTCACCCCTCCCCTGCACATCCAGAGCTTAGTGCAGTGCCCAGTACCTAATTGGTTTTCGAAGTGATTGGACTAAAGAGTGAGTATGCAGCTGGGATTAGACAGTCTTTAAAATCATTCCCTGCTTAGTTGTGCTGCTGTAGCAACATGCATAAATGGGAGTGAGAGGGGTGACTTGAGGAACAGGCAACTCAATGTGGAGAAGCTTCCAGGGCAAGCAGGTAGAGGAGAAATGGCCTCTGTGCTTAACCTCATACCTGAAGCCCAAGGCAACATGCCAGCCAGACTTTGGGCTCCTTGCCCATGGACACTTGTGTCTCGCTGGTGCTCTGGGCTCTCCTTTGAGGAGACCCCTGTCTCAGAACAAATGTCACAAATAATGAATTCCATGCTTCAAAGGAAGCTGATGCATGGAGTGTGTGTCACCTTCCTCCACAGGAATGGGGTTTGGCAGTGACCCAAAAGCTCACTGTTACGACATGTTCTCAGGGAAGTAGGTCATATGTCCTCAGGTATTCAGAGAGGCCTGTGAGTGTGAGATGTTTGGGCTGAGCAGGGCTTTCTTCCTCTCAAGGCTCCAAAGGGCGGGCCAACAGGTCATTTGGTTTTTCTCTCAGTGATATGTTTTTCTCCTCAAGATTCATCACCCCTCTCTCCTCTGCTTGTTCTGAGGTAAATGGACACAGAAATGCATTCTCTGTTTTATCCTTCATCATTGCTAACCCCTGTGGGGTTACTGACATCATGGAGTTCTCCTCTGGTTGTGCGTATTGTACTCAGGAAGAAAAGGTTGTAAATCACTTTTTCAGGATGTTCTGCCTTTGACCTACTATGACTCCATGGAGTATCCCCTACGGAGCTCTCTGTGGGTCTCTGAGAGGCATTGGTGTGTGGCTGCATCTGGCACCTTGAGGTGAATATGGGCCAGGAGCAGATCCAGGAGGAGGACAGCAGAGCATAGGAGGTGGCTGGAGAAGAAGGTCAGATGCTGTGGGGTCAGTAAGTGCCTGTCAGAGAAGCACCTGGGAGTTTGTTTCTGGCTGAGGCCGGCAAGGGGTGCAGGCTGCGTGACTTCCTTCTTCTGAATCTTCCTTTCAGAGTCAGGAAGGGGATGGGGCTCCTTCAACAGCAGGTGTGTGAGGAGGCAATCGGGCAGACAGTTTAGTGCTGACAGGAGAAAGAGGGGCCTTCTCTTTTCTTGCTGTTATTCCAGAAATATATTTGCTTTCCTTTGCAACTCTGAGACAGAAACAACTCAGGGAGGTCGCTAGATGACCTTCAAAATGAAATTGTCGAGCTGCTCTTGGTGGGCTTCTATTGTTAGATGTCTAGTTTAGAAAGCTTCCACAAACTTTGCACATTCTGAGCAAACCCACAACAAAAAGCTTTGTTTTTTATACTTTGCTTATCCTGCTTCAAAGAGATTTTCATTTTCTTGATCCTGTGTCCCAAAGATGTGGAGACATTGTGCTCTCCATTGGGAAGATTGTCTCTAGGATAAAGAATGTGGTATAAACGAAATTATAATTCTTCCAATTATTACATATTTACATTAAAGGATAAATGCATAAAATGCATTGGAATCCTCTAATAATTCAAAATAAATATATGCCTCTATTTAATTTAAACATGAAATTAAATTATTTATTTACTTCATTTGCGACTCTGCAGCAGGGCCCAAGTACAAAGAGAAAACACACATCAAAATGCTTGGAGAATGAATGACTATTCGTGTATAATACCATTTCACTGATATTGATAACCTACTATGTGGCCGATCCTGCTCAAGGGCCTAGGGAGAAAAAGAACTCTCTGCCTTCATTTTGGGGCCAATAAGTAAGGATATATGCACAAGGATGTTTATTGCGGCAAAAAATAAAACACTAAATTTATAATGGCAAGGCCTGTCAACAGGGAAAGGTTGAAAAGAGATTGATTCTGCGTCTGCATCATGGAGCAGTCTGCAGCCCCTGGGAGGTATTCATCAGACCTCCCAGGCTGGCAGGGAGGGATTTCCGCCCTGCGTCGGTAAGAGAGAAGAGCAAGATGCACTTGCACATTGCACTTGTGCACACTTGCGCGTCTGTAATTGCAGGTACAGGAACAAAGGCGTGCACAGACACACTGCAGGTCACAAAGACTGCGTGGGGCATAGAGTGAAAGTGTGTACAGAAAAGGGGAGGAGTAGGAAGAAAAGAAACAAGGAATCACAGAACACAGCAGCTTGTGCCTGTAATCCCAGCACTCTGAGAGGCTGAGGTGGGAGGATCACTTGAGCCCAGGAGTTCGAGACCAGCCTGGGCAACATCATGAGACCCTGGCTCTGCTAAAAAATAAAAGCCAGATGTGATGGCTTGTGCCCGTAGTCCTGGCCACTGGGGAGGCTGAGGCAGGAGGATCCCTTGAGCTCAGGAGGGCGAGGCCACCATGATAGTGCCACTACACTTCAGCTTAGACGACAGACCCCGTCTCTAAAAAAAATTAAAAAAGGCTATATGTTTTTAAATATCATGTATAGTGTGATCGGTGTAAAATTGCATAGGCACAGAGAAGACAGAGAAGGGTTTATGCCATGGGACAGCCACGAAAATGTTACAGCACTTCAGTTTCACTTTAAAAAAAAATACTGTTGTGCATTGTTCAATTGTTTTTATAACACAGTGATCATATTTATTTAGTGATTGGAAAAGAAGTTATATTTTAGTTTTGGAAAATTTAGTAAGTGTAGATGTTAAAACAAAATAAATAAAAATTCTCAGAGGTATCTGCGTCTAAAGTGAGCCAGATTCACCTGCATTCAAAAGCTCTTCTCCTAGGAAAACCTCCCCTGGATTGTCTTCTTCAACTGTTAGGAAATAGTGTTGAGGTGTTGCCGCACCCCGAGGTCCATTCTCCCCTATGCTGTGTGTTAGAAGTCTGTCTCTCATTCTAAAGAATTCAAGTTTATCCTATGGGTTTACATTTTATTTATCTCTTAATGCTTACATCCTCTGATGCCTCTGACATTTTACCTTGTCTTTGGACAAATTTTCACAGCATTTAAAAGGTGTGCTCTTAAAAAGGTATGCTCTTACATATCTTTTCTGTGCCTGGCTATTCTCCCATATGTTAAAGGAGGCCTCCTTTCCCTGGACCACATCATGACCACCTGAGGGACCTGCACGTTGCCAGGGCATCACCTGTCATGTTCTTTTATGGGAAGAATCTGGATTGGAGCACATGAGCTCAAGAAAAATCCAGGACTTAAAATTCAGTCTACAAGCTAAACTGACATTGTCCTGGACCCATATGATGGGCAAAGTTCAGAGTCTCTGGAGTACAGGAAAGTAGGTCAGGGAGTGGGGAAACTGAGACCTGTTGTGGGACTTCTCGGCCAACCCAACTTAGAGGGGTTGAGCCAACCCCCTATTAAATCCCTTCTCATGTGACAGCATGGGAAGTGAGATGGAGAGGCCCATCAGCTACATGGGATCCACACCGTGAAGGATGCCCCATGCCATGCCCACGGGTTTGGGTTTTCTCCTTGAAGGGGTGAAGAGCTGCTGAAGCTTTTGAGCCCTGTGGATGCTTAGATGTATGTTGGGCCACTCCATTGGCCCCCAGGAGAGCAGATGGGGAAGGGTGAGCCTAGGCTCAGAAGACCAGCACAGAGTCCTGAGCTTGGGGATGTGCAAACACCATCATCCCATCCTTTTTTGTTTAAGAGAAACTTTATTTTAGGGCAGTTTTAAATGCACAGCAAAATTGAGTGGAAGGTAGAGAGATTTCCCATATGCCCCTTAACCTTACACACACAGAGGCTCCCTACTCTCAATGTGCTACATGTCATCGTCACCCAGAGTCAATAGTCTGTGTTTGGACTCACTCTTGGTGTTGTACATTCTATGCATTTGGACAGATATATGACATGTATCTGTCCACCATGGCCATGTCATATAGAATAGTTTTACTGCCCTAAGCATCCTCTGTGATCCATCCATTTTTTCTCCCTCCCTGTGAACCTGGCAACCACTGACTTTTTTACTGTCTCCATAGTTTGACCTTTTCCAGAATGTCATGTGGTTGGAATCACATAGTATGTAGCTTTTTCAGATTGGCTTCTTTCACTTAATAATATGTATTTAAGATTCCTCCCAGGCTTTTCATGAGTTGATAGCTCATTTCCTTTTAGCACTGAATAACATTTTATTGTCCAGATGTACCACAGTTTTTTAGCCAGTCACCTACATTGTGATGGTTCATTTGAGGTGTCAACTTGACTGGATTAAGGAATACCTAAAAACTTGGTAGCGTATTTTGGGGTGTGTTCTTCCAGAGGAAGTTAGCATTTGAGCCTGAGTGAATTAGGTGGAGAGGGTTCACCCTCAGTATGGGTGGGCAATATCCGATCTGCTGGGGACCCAGACACGACAAAAACAGGAAAGGTGACTGTGTCGATCTGTCTGCTGGAACTGGGATACACCCTGTCTCTCCTGACGCAGGACAATTCCAGGCTCGTCAGCCTTTGGACTCCAGGACTTACGCCAGCGCCCCACCCCCAATCCATCCCTTGGTTCTCAGGCCTTTGGCCACAGACCGGGAGTTTTAGACCTGCAGCCTTCAGATCTGGACTGAACCGTGGTGCCAGCATGCCAGGGTCTTCAGCTTGAAGATGGCCTGTTGTGGGACTTC
The DNA here is from genome assembly GCF_000951035.1 of Colobus angolensis palliatus. Taxonomy (NCBI): domain Eukaryota; kingdom Metazoa; phylum Chordata; class Mammalia; order Primates; family Cercopithecidae; genus Colobus; species Colobus angolensis. The sequence goes on along the minus strand of NW_012122376.1, from coordinate 817,627 downwards.
TCAGCCAGCCCTAATTAGCAGGGTTGAGCCAATCCCCAAGTAAATCCCTTCCCATGTGTCTGTCTAGCTATGCATATTCTATTAGTTCTGTCTCTCTGGAGAACCCTGGCTAATACAGATTTTGGTACCAGGAGTGGTTCTAGAGGAAACAATTCTAATTTTTGGTTTTGGAGTTTCTGGAATTGGCTCTCTAACCTGTTTAGAACTAAAATTTCTGGAGACTCTCCTTCTAATAGCACAGAGAGCACTCTGTATATAGTAAGCACGTAATAGCTCATGTGCTTACTGTTTGTAAATATGCAAAATAAACACATCGATACTCCTAATTCACCACTTATAAAAGGCAAAGAATTTAGAGACTTTATACCTGATATGTTTGAACATTTGAGGAAAACCAAAGAATATACTAAGGTTGATTGGTTGCTCCTAGTGCGGCTGGACCAAGTGATGGAAGAAAGGGGTGAGCTCTGGTATTCACATAAATAACCTGAATTTCTACATGTGCCCTGGGTCAGAATCTTCTCTCCCATAGCCACAGGGCTGAAATTGCCGAAAATCAAACACAAACTTTGTCCCTCAATTGACTGAATTACCGTGAAAGCTGAGTCTCAGCTTTGCAGAAATTTGGGATGGGGAAATGTGAGGAGACCTTCATGAGGCTAGGGACATTGAACTCCGAAATTCTGATGAGTCTTGTTTGCAAACAGTGACCTTCCCTATCTCAGAAATAAATCCTAGCTCTGCCTGAGGGGATTCAGTCTGATGGGACTCACAGCCTCCCCTGAGCCAGTTGCCAGGCAAGAGAGTGCTGAATCTCTCTGGACCCGCCCCCACCAACCCTCTTTGCTTCTAGACCTACTGTAACTAAACTCAAGTCCCAGCAGCCCCTACAGGTGAGGAACACAGTGTGGCCCATGAGGAGGTGGCTACACTCCAAAAGAACTACTTTGGTTTTCTAATTTAGAACAAGCAGAAATCTGGGGAACATATGTAGGAATGGATATTGAGGGCGTGGGCTAACAGAGACATAAAGGGAGCCGACTGAATTTATTGATATGGACTGACTGAGCATAGATTCTGCAGTTAATGCTGCAATGCAGGGAATTTGGGGAGGTGCTCAGTTTGTTTCATTGGTTGGCTGAAATGTGGGTCAAAAGATGGTCCACCATGACGGAGTTGGAGATGCCTGATCTCCTTTGGTTTACTTTAAAGGAAGGGATCCAGAGGCGTAGGGAGGTTGGAATACTACAGTGGATTTGTCACTTAAAACCAACTCCCACACACCGGGAGGGTCCGGAAGACAGGCCTTTCACCAAAACCTTGAGAAACAGATTTTTGGGGGGAGCGCCAGCATCCCTGAAGAGCTCCGTGATTGCTCTTCTCTGTAGGCTGGACTTTGCAGTGGGAACCTCAGTCGCTCAATTAGGAAACTTAAATGCTATGGGAATAATTGGATCCTGGGGTGTCAGGGGCCAAGTGGCAGCACTCAGCTATCAAAGGCAAGGTGGATGCAATTACCGTAAGGTACAGCAGAGGCAAAGCAACAATCAAAATGGTCTAACTCGTGTAGATCTATGGCACTGGCTAGTTAATCGTGGTGTTTCTAAAAGTGAAAAGATAGGACGCCTACTAAATTCTTACTTGATCTGTATAAGCAGAAAACTTTGAGGTCAACTGCACAAAAGTCCAACTCAAATCATGAAAACTGAGAATCATGGCTCCTCAACAAATCCCCAGACTTGAGCCGGTTTATAGACCCAGAACCCTTTGGGTGAAGGAGAGGCTAGGTTCTCTCCAGGAAGGACTCTGGTAGACTACCAAGAATGTATACTGTTCATCTTTCTCCCATCTTTCCCTAAAGGGATCTATGGCCTTTTACCATGGTAACTGTGTGCTGGGGAGAGGGAAATAAACAGACATTTTGAGAACTACTGGACACTGGCTCTGAACTGACATTGATTCCAGGAGACCTGAAATGTCACTATGGCCCACCAGTTAGAGTAGGGCTTATGGAGGTCAGGTGATCAATAGAGTTTTAGCTCAGATCCAATTAACAGTGGACTCAGGGGGTCCCCAACCCCATCCAGTGGTCATTCCCCCAGTTCCAGATGCATAATTGGAGTAGACATACTCAGCAGCTGGCAGAATCCTCACATTGGCTCCCTGACCTGTGGAGTGAAGGCAATTATGATGAAAAAGGGTAAATGGAAGCTATTAGTGCTATCTCTGCCTACAAAAATAGTAAATCAAAAACAGACCTGGAGGGACTGCAGAGATTAGTGCCACCATCAAGGAGTTGAAAGATGCAGGGGTGGTGATTTCCACCAGATCTCCATTCACCTCTCCTATTTGGCCTGTGCAGAAGACAGATAGCTCTTGGAGAATGACAGTGAATTATGATAAGCTTGACCAAGTGGTAACTCCAATTGCAGCAGCTGTACCAGTTGTGATTTCATTGCTTGAGGAAATTAGCACATCTCCTGATACCTGCTATGCAGCTATTGATCTGGCAAATGCCTTTTTCTCCATCCTTGTCCAGAAGGCCCACCTGAAGCTGTTTGCCTTCAGCTGGCAAAGCTAGTGATATACCTCCACTCTCCCACCTCAGGGGTGTATCAGTTCTCTAGCCTATGTCACAATTGTGTTGGCAGGGATCTTGATCACCTTTCCCTTCAATAACAAATCATGCTGGTCCACTATATTGATGACTGAAGGAAATTATACAGTGATCCATTTCCAAGACAAAGTGCCTTAAATCAGCTTAGGTAAGCAAAACTGCAGAAGAAACAGGATGTAGGACACCCCTGCTTAGATAGCCAATGCCTGCTTGTTGTGCCCCACGCCCCCACCCAGCCCTTAGTTGCCCTCACCCAAACCAAAAAAAGTTTAGTCTAAGATGAAAGTTTATTAGCCTGCAAAATAGCCCTCTTTGTCTATTCTTATCAGCCTGCCCAGCTACCTAGGTCATAAATCAAATACTTAAAGAGTCCCTGAGCTAACAAGGATTGCAATGCATTGTGGGCTCCAACAAAATGCAGCAAGACAACCCTAATAAAAAACACCTAAAGCCCCTACCCAACAATCAATAGGCAATGTCTAGGAAGATTGTAAACCCATAGTACTCAGCCTATAAGGAAGCAGCGGAGGGACCTGCGCACTAGGGGATAAAGTGCTTGTTACAACTGTGCTGGGTGTGCCTGCCTATCAGACACCCAATCTTGCAAGACTGTCATGAAGAGTCTCACTTTTACTGTTCTCTGGGTGTCTGAGTCCATTCTTTGGGTTTGGTTGGGTAAGTTTATTTCTCACAATGACAATATGCTGATTGGGCCTAGAGAGCATGAAGTAACAACCACTCTGGACTTATAGGTAAGACATTCATATGTCAGAGAATGGGAAATAAATCCAGCAAAATTTAGGCACCTCCTACCTCAGTGAAATTTCTACGGGTCCAGTGGTATGGGGCATGTGAAGATATCCCTTCTAAAGTGGAGGATAAGTTGTTGTATCTGGCCCCTCCTACAATTAAAAAAGTGCTTAGTGAAACTATGTGGATTTTGTAAGCAACACATTTCTCCTTTGGGTGTGTTACTTCAGCCCATCTACCAAGTGACCTGAAAAGCTGCTAGTTTTGAGTGGGTCAGAACGGGAGAAGGCTCTGCAATAGATCCAGGCTGCTGTGCAAGCTGCTCTGCCACTTGGGCCATGTGACCCAGCAGACCCAATGGTGCTTGAGGTATCAGTGGCAGATAGGGATGCTGTTTGGAGCCTTTGGCAGGCACCTATGGGTAAATCACAGTGAAGACTCTTAGGATTTTGGAGAAAGGCCCTGCCACTATCTTCGGGTACCTACTATCCTTTTGAGAGACAGCTCTTGGCCTGCTGCTATATCTTACTAGAAATGAAACACTTGATTATGGGCCACCAAGTTACCATGCAACCTGAACTACTCATCGTGAACTGGGTGTGATCTGACCCACCAAACCATAAAGTTGGGCCTGCACAGCAGCACATTATGATCAAATGGAAGCAGTGTAGATATGTGATTGGGCCAGAAAAGGTCCTGGAGGCACAAGTAAGTTACATGAAGAGATGTCCTGTATACCTATGGTTCCTACTCCTGCTGTGCTGCCTTCTCTCTCTCAGGCTGCACCCCATGATCATTTGACAGAGGAAGAGAAGACCAGGGCCTGGTTTATAGATGGATCTGCATGATATGTAGGCACCACCAGGAAGTGGACAGCTGCGGCACTATAGCCCCTTTCTGGGACGTCCCTGAATGACAGTGGTGAAGGGAAATCTCAATGGGAAAAACACTGGGCAAGGTACCTGGTTGTGCACTTTGCTTGGAAGGAGAAATGGCCAAATGTACAATTATATACTAATTCATGGGCTATAGCCAGTGGTTTGGCCAGACGGTCAGGGACTTGGAAGGAACATGATTAGAAAATTGGTGACAAAGAAATTTGAGGAAGAGGTGTGTGGATAGACTGCTCTGAGCTGGCAAAGGAAGTGATATTTGTGTTCCATGTCAATGCCTACCAAAGGGTGACCTCAGCAGAGGAGGACTTTAATAATCAGGGGTAGAAAATGACCTGTTCTGTGAAAATACTTGTCAGCCTGTTTCCCCAGCCACTCCTGTCATAGACTCATGATCTAAGTGGTCATGGTGGCAGGGATGGAGGCTATTCATGGGCTCAAGAACGTGGACTTCTACTCACCAATGCCAACCTGGCTATAACCACCACTAAGTGACCAGTCTGCCTGCTGCAGAGATCAACATGGAGTCCCCAGTATGGCACTGTTCTTTGGGGTGATCTGCCAGCCACCTGGTGGCAGGTCCATTACATTGGAGCACCTTCACTGTGAAAGCGGCAGTGTTTTGTCCTTACTGGAATAGACACTTTGGATATGGATATGCTTCTGCCACAGCTACTATCTGTGGACTCACAGATCGCCTTATCAACCATGGTATTCTGGACAGCATTGCTTCTGACGAAGGAAATCACCCAAAGCCAAAGAAGTGCGGCAGTGGGCTCATGCTCGTGGAATTCACTAATTTTTTTTTTTTTTTTTTGGTGGAGTCTTGCTTTCTTGCCCAGGCTGGACCACAGAGGCCGGATCTCAGCTCACTGAAAGCTCCACCTCCCGGATTTATGCCATTCTCCTGCCTCAGCCTCCCGAGTAGCTGGGACTACAGGCGCCCACCACCTCGCCCGGCTAGTTTTTGTATTTTTTAGTAGAGATGGGGTTTCACCGTGTTCGCCAGGATGGTCTCGATCTCCTGACCTCGTGATCTGCCCGTCTCGGCCTCCCAAAGTGCTGGGATTACAGGCTTGAGCCACCGCGCCCGGCCGGAATTCACTAATCTTACCATGTTCTTCATTACCCTGAAGCAGCCAGTTTGGTAGAACGATGAAATGGCCTTTTGAAGTCACAGTTACAGCACCAGCTAGGTGACAATACCTTGCAGGGCTGAGGCAAGGTTCTTCAGAAGGTTGTATATGCTCTAAATCAGTGTCCAACATATGATGCTCTTTCTCCTATAGCCACTATTCACAGGTCCAGGAATCAAGGGGCAGGAATGGAAATGACACTACTCAGCGTTACTCCTAGTGACCCACTAGCAAAATTTTTCTTCCCATTCCCATGACTGTTAGCTCTGCTGGCCTAGAGGTCTTAGTTCTAGAGTGAGGAGTGCTTCCGCCAGGAGACACAACAGTGATTTCACTCAACCAGAAGATAAGGCTGCCACTTGGCAACTTGGGGTTTCTCATGTCTCTGAGGCAATAGGCTAAGCAGGGAGTTACGGTATTGGCTGGGGTGACTGATCCAGACTACTGATGGGAAATTGGACTACTACTCCATGGTGGAGGCAAGGAAGATTCTTCGGGAATACAGAAGATCCCCTGGGGTGCCTCTTAGTACTGCCATACCCTGTGATTAAGGTAATGGGAAGTTACAACAAACCAATCCAGGCAGGACAAATAATAGCCCAGGCTCTTCAGGAATGAAGGTTTGGGTAACTCCACCAGGTAAAGAACCGTGACTATCATATGATACAGAGAATAAATACATGTATACATACATACATATATACATACACACATAAAATCATGACCAGTGAGGTGCTTACCAAAGGCAGAGGGAATACAGAATGGGTAGTAGGAAATAGCAGTTTATCAATACCAGCTATGCCCATGTAACCAGTTACAGAAACAGACTGTTACAAGTATTTCCTCCCTATTTTGTTAAGAATACGTCCATGTGTACAAATGCATATAGTAAGCAAAGATCTTTGTTTTCATTCCTCTCTTATTCTTTTCTCATGTAACAAGATTTTCTGAACTTGTACTAGTACTCAAGTGTTGTTAATTTTGTATCATAGTATTTAAGTTATGGGATATAAGGAGAACAGTAAACATCACACAAGGACTTTTTCTGAAGAAGGAATTATATTCATCCATTTCACACTACTATAATAAAAAACTACCTGAGACTGGGTAATTTATGAAGAAAAGAGGTTTAATTGACTAACAGTTCCACAGGCTTAACAGGAAGCATGACTGGGAAGCCTCAGGAAACTTACAGTCCTGGAGGAAGACGAAGGGGAAGCAAGAACCTTCTTCACATGGTGGCAGGAAAGAGAGAGAGAAGGGGGAAGTGTCACACACATTTAAAACGTCAGATCTCATGAGAACTCACTCACTATCATGGGAACAGCAAGAGGGAAATCCACCCCTTGCTCTAGTCACCTCCCACCAAGCCGCTCCTCCAATTTGACATGAGATTTGGGCAGGACACAAATCCAAACCATATCAGGGATTAACGTGTTTTTGGTTGTATGCAGGACAGTTGCATCGTGTCAGGTGAAACTATTACCTTGTTATTATCTTATTTGGAAATTAAGTATGGTTTCAGGAGATGCATATATATAGGTGCCAAGTTGACAAGGGGTGGGCGTGTGATGGTTAATTTTAGGTGTCGACTATATTAAAGAGTATCTAAAAACCTGGTAAAACGTTATTTTGGGATGTATCTGAGGGTATCTCCAGAGGAGATTAGCATTTGAGTCCGAGTGGACTAGATGAGAAGCCACACTGCCAGCATCCCAGGGACTCCACCTTGCAAACAGCCTCTCAAGGGACTTCTCTGAGGCCTCCACAATTGTGTGAACCAATCTCCCTAATAAATCCCCTCTCATATGTCTATGTATTCATCCTATTGATTTTTGTTTCTCTGGACAATCCTGACTAATACAGACATCTTGGTTGCTTCCAGTTTGGGCAATTAAGAATAAAGCTGCTATATATACACACATGTGGGTTTTTGTGTGGACATAAGTTTTCACCTCATTTGGGCAAATGCCAAGGAGTGCAATTGCTGGATCATATGTTTAGTGTATTTAGTTTTGTAAGAAACCACTAAACTATCTTCCAAAGCAGCTGTGCCATTTGGCATTTGCAGCTGTAAATGAGAGTTCCTGCTGCTCCAAATCCTCATCAGCATTTGGTGTTGTCAGTGTTCTGGATTTTGGCTATTACAATAGGTGGGTAGTGGTGTCATAATGTTGCTTTAATTTGCAATTCCCTAATGACAGATGATGATGAGCACTTGTTTTCCATCCACATCTTTTCTTCGTTGAGGTGTCTGCTCTGGTGTTTGCCTGTTTTTTTAATGGGATTGTTTATTTTCTTATTGTTGAGTTTTAAGAGTTTTTTTGTACCTAATTGATAAAAACCCTTTATCAAATACCTTCTTTGCAAATGTTTTCTCTCCAGTCTGTGGCTTGTCTTCTCCTTACCTTGTCAGTGTCTTCTGCAGAGCAGGAAGTTTTTAATCATTATGAGATTCAATGTATCAGCTCTTTCTTTTATGGGTCATGTTTTTGGTATTGTATCTAAAAAGTCATCCCCTTACCCAACATCATCTAGATTTTTTCTGTCATTTTCTACAGTTTTGTAATTTTACATTTTACATTTAGGTCTATGATCTATTTTGAGTTAATTTTTTGTGAAGGGTATAAAGCCTTTGTGTAGATTCATTTTTTGCATATGGATTTACAGTTGTCCCAGCACCATATGTTGAAAAGACCATCAATTTTTCTGCCTTTGTATTGCCTTCATTCCTTTGTTAAACATAGTTGACCATATTCATGTGAATCTATTTCTCTTCCATTCTGTTGGATTTTTTCCTTCAGATTTGTTACACAGATAATCATGTAATCTGTGAATAAAAATATTTGCATTTTTACTTCTTAATCTGTATACCTTTTATTTTCTTGTCTCATTGCAATAGCCATGACTTCCCATATGATATCAGAAAAGCTCTCCATTCTGTTCCAATGAGGTATTTATTGATTATTTCACTGAAGCTTTATAGTTAAGTCTGGGGGTCAGGTAGTGTCAGTCCTCCAACTCTGTTCTTCTCCTTCAGTATTGCGTTGGCTATTGTGAGTCTTTTGCCTCTCCATATAAACTTTAGTATCAGTTTGTTGACATCTACGAAATAACTTGGTGGAGATTTGGACTGAGATGGCATTGAATCTGTAGCTCAAGTGAAAGAACTGACATCTTGACAATTTTTAATTTGTTTATCCATGAATATGGAATGTCTTTCCATTTATTTAGTTGTTATTTGATTTCTTTTATCAGAGTTTTAATATAGATCTTGTACATATTTTGATAGATTTATGCCTAGGTATTTCATATTTGGGGGTGCTAACGTAAATAGGGTTGTGTTTTTAATTTTAAATTTCACTTGTTCATTTCTGCATACAGAAAAGTGACTGGCTTTTTTGTATTAACTTTATACCCTAAAATCTTACTATAATTATCTGCTAGTTCCAGGAGGTGTTTTTTTATTATTCTTCTTTCAGATTTGTTACACAGATAATCATGTAATCTGTGAACAAAAATATTTGCATTTTTTACTTCTTAACCTGTATAGCTTTTATTTTATTTTCTTGTCTCTTTGCAATAGCCATGACCTCCCATATGATATCAGAAAGGAGTGTCAAGAGAGGACATTCTTACCTTGTTCCTGATCTTGGTGAGAAAATGTCTAGTTTCTTACGATTAATGTATGATATTAGCTATAGGTTTTTCATAGCTGTCCTTTATTGACTTGAAGAAATTTCCTTCTATTCCTTGTTTGTTGTGAGTTTTCATCATAAGTCGGCTTTGAATTTTGTCACATGCTTTTTTTTGCATCTGTTGATATAATCATGTGATTTTTCTTCTTTAGCCTGTTGATGTGATGGATTGCATTAATTGATTTTCAAATTTGAATCAACCTTTTATACATGGGCTAAGTCCCACTTGGTTATGGTGAATAATTATTTTTATACATTTTGGATTTGATTTACTAATATTTTGTTGAAGATTTTGCAGCTATGTTCATGAGAGATATTGGTCAATAGTGTTGTTGTTTTCTTTCTTGGAATGCCTTTGGTTTTGGTATTAGGGTAATGTGGGCCTCATAAAATGAGTGTTCCCTATGCTTCTATCTTTTAGAAGAGATCATAGAAATTGGTTTAATTTCTTTCTTAAATATTTGGCAGGATTCACCAGTGACCCATCTGTGCCTGGTCCTTTCTGTTTTAGAAGTTTATTAATTATTGATTTATTTTCTTCAATAGATATAATTCTATTCAAATTGCTTTTTTTTTTCTGGGACGGAGTTTCACTCTTGTTGCCCAGGCTGGAGTGCAATGGCTGCAGTGGCAGGGTCTCAGCTCACTGCAACCTCCGTCTCCTGGGTTCAAGAGATTCTCCTGCCTCAGCCTCCCAACTAGCTGGAATTACAGGCATGCGCCACTACACCCAGCTAATTTTGTATTTTTAGTAGAGATGGGGTTTCTCCATGTTGGTCAGGCTGGTCTTGAACTCCCGACCTCAGGTGATCCGCCCGCCTCAGCCTCCCAAAGTGCTGGGATTATAGGCGTGAGCCACCGCGCCTGGCTGAAATTGCCTATTTTTTTTAAAAACAGAAATCCAGGTTAATGACAAGTTGGGGCTTGAGGGGAGTGGAGAAAAACTGCAAGAGTTTCCTAAAAGCTTACCCAGTTCATGCATTCACTCATTCATTCATTTGTACATTCATGCATTTGGTAATTCACTCAATAGCCACCTACTGAACCCGTTTACCAGAAATAAGTCCTGCCTCAAGATGATAGCATATGCCTTTCTTATGCCTTCCTGGGCATTTTCTTGAATTACTTTTATTTTTGTTTTTAATGTGTAAATACATGTACCTAATAATTCAAACTCATTATTTTATGTTTGTAATAATTGTTGAAATAAGTTTGACAGAAGGTGACCTTTCTGAATTTGCAAAGAAAATGATTGCCAGGCAAATTTAAAGCAGAAGTCCATTGTGGGGAAGATCGCGTGTCCAAAGCCACACACTTTTCAACCAGCTTTAAGCACTTTGTCCATAGTGTTGAGGGTACAACTATGGAGTCAGACCTTCCCCAGTATGATCCTGGCTCAGCTACTTCCTTCCAGCAGGGTGACTTAGGATTGTCTCCTTGTCTCTTTAATCCTCCTTTCCTTGACTGTAAAGTGCAAATAATAAGACCCACCTTGCAGGCTGCTTGTGAGGGTCCATGAGATGTTATGAAGCTTCTAGCACAGTGCTTGTCAGGGCACCAATGGGAACTCTTACCTTTATTAATTCATTCAAAGGGAGATTTACTGATACTCTCTGTAGTGCTGTAGGAGATGTGATGATATCAAAGCTAATGCCTGTCCTCATGGAGAATGTAATTCTTTGGGAAAGCTAGGACAGCTGCAGATTATTACTGTGTAAGATGGGAAGTAATGAAAGACCAGGGAAAATAAGTGAATGGCAGACGCAGGTCAGAAAGGAGATGGATCCCTCCAGCTTGGGCACGTTTGCTGGCATGCAGTGCCCCAGGGACTCGAGATCCTGTTGCTGAATGATCAGATGGTGGCATCTGGGGTGGCCACTGAAGGACGAGGCTGGCTGTGTGTGTGACAGCAGACCTGACTCCCTACTGCCTGCGCTGTGCTTTCATACTGCAGACACCCAGCAAGCGAGCGCTGAGTTAGGTTCCAGAGAGAGAGAGTTCAAGAAAATGCATAGCAGCAGAAAAACCCCTCTATTGTTAATAGCAAAGATTTCTTATTTGTTCATTTGAAAGATGCTTTGTCAACTTCTTCTGGCCTTGGGCCCTTTGATCACTTCTGTGTCCTGTGCACGTAAGTCTGGTGGATTCTTTCTTGCTCCTCAGCACTCAACTCTGGCAGCCGTGCCTCCCCGGAGTCCAGTCTGACCGTTCCCTGCAGCTTTACCTGGTCCTCTGCGAGCCTGAGCACTTGGTTTGCTCCATCTTTCAACAGCCCCAGGAGTTGGTCTGAGTCATCTTGGAGCTCCTAGCTCAATAAATGTGTAAACTTGCCATAGCCCGGATCTTGCTCTGATTTGTGAGCATTTAGCCATTAATCCAAATATGTGAGGCTTTTAAAAAAAATACAGAAACAAGTAGCTCCCACTCACCCTTCCTCTCTGCTGTTAGTGTGCATTCAGACGATGCCAAGGAATGGGCTTCTCCAGGCCGAGCCGGGGCTTTGCGAGGGGTCTTTCTCAGCCACACGTGTCCAGCATGTATGTGGCCTTCTCCTGGGGCATAGAAGTACTTATTTCAGCCGACACAAATGAAACGATTAACATTCAGCAAAATATCCCAGCTGCAGTCTAATTATTTCCTATGGTTGTTGGTGACAGCGTCCCCTTTTTGGAGCGGGGTTGGCTGGAGGCAGGATGAGAACAGTGTGTGCTTGTTGGGGAGGTGTTGTAAGGCACCCAGCACAGAGAATTGAAAAGGCCTCTTTACAAGCTTCTCTGTGGGGCAGGGTGGGGGTGGAAGAGGCTATGGTAAAGACCCACACTGGCCTGGGCTCTTCTCCCCAGCAAGATGCAACAGGACAGGGAAGGAGGGCCCCCAGGAGGCCCCTGGGGTGGCCTGGAACTTGAGAATGAACTGATGCTGGCAGGCACAGCCTTCTTTACTTCTTCACAAGGGTGAGCCCCGCCTTAGACTGCTTGGTGACACCTGTGCATAAGCGCTCCACTACCAGCGAGAGAAAGCAGGCTGCTGGCACTGGCTGTCCTTTACTGTGTGACTGTCTCCAGTGTCTTGTCTGTCCCTTCCTACCTGTCACTGCACTTGGTAGTCACATATTTATTTGTACCTTGGCATATTTATTCCTGTTTCCCTCGCAAGACCGCAGGCAGCACTGAGAACCCAGGCTGTCTTGCTCATGCTCTGCCACCAGGACTAGCCAGGGCACCCCAGGGATGCCCGTGGAGTGAATGAACGAGTGAATGGATGAGTGAGTGAAAGAAGATATGAAATTGGTTCTACAGGATGCCCGGCCAGCCGTTACCACTCAGGAGATGCAGCTCCAGGGTAGGAGAGATACTCCATTTTTCTCTGGGTATTACTGGGCTGTTTTAATTTCATTAAACAATGGGAATTTATTACCTGTTTTCTTAAGCTCTAAATAACAAAGGGAAGCACAGTAAGTGTTCTGTTCTTCCTCTTTGCCAGGGCCCAGAGGTAGAGGGAGGAGCAGCCCATGGTGATGGGTGCCCATGGGGGGTGAGGAAGAGGCTGCAGAGGTCCCTGCTGCCTGGACACGTGGCTGTAGGCCCTAATGGAGAGGCACCCCCAGGTACCACTCCCTGAACCTGCGGGAAGGCTGGCACAGACAGCACATGAGTGCAGCACAGGCCACAGGGCTCCTTTCTTTTAACTCTCAAGGCCCCATGAGGCAGGCCAGGTGACTGAGGCCCAAAGGGCGAAGTCACTTGTTCTGGTGGCTCAGCTGCAGGATAGCGACTGTAGGGCCAGTGCTCTATGCACCCACAGCTGCTCTGCTGGACACAGACTTCCCCGGGGAAGCAGAGACCACCCTGCATCTGAACGGGGAGGGGTTGATGGAGTGTGCCCTGGTGACACAGGCTCTGCAGGGCAGGATCAGGTCTTCCGCTCAGTTCTGCACTGGCTCTTGCCCCACAGGGCCTCAGTGAAGCCAAGGGAGCTCAGGGGAGCAAGAGTCTAAGACGGAGGCCCTCAGTGGGGCCACTGTGCCCTCCCCAGTGCCCAGGACATCAGCAGCATCTGGAGACAGGTTGGATTGTTATGGCCAAGGAGGGGGCAGTGTCACTGGCAGTTAGTGGGCAGAGGCCAGGGATGCAGCGGAACAGCCTACAGTGCCAGGCAGTCCCCAGCCCCCGAAATATCCGAGGTGCTGAGGTGGAGAAATCCTGGGCTTAGGTCACGCCCGGGTGCACAGGAAGGAGCTTGCATCCCAGGAACTAGGGGCTGGGAGAGAGGGGAGCTGGGTGGGTGGCTCTGGAGGTCCCAAGTTGGGGTGCCCTTGGATTCCTATGTGGAGGTGGAAACCTGGGTCTAAAGGCCTTGATTAGGGGTCTCAGGCTGAGAAACACTGGCTGAGGCTGCAGGAAAGATGTGCCTCTGAGGTGCGGGCCTGTGGAAGTCAGACACTGCGGCAGCTTGGCCCCCCTGGGGCCTGTGGAAATGCAGGTTACCCCGTGATATCCTAGAGTCCTGCTCCCACCCAAGAGAGGGCTGGGGTGCAGGTCACAGCCTGCAACTGTATGAACCCGTTCTCCACACCACACACAGACCAGCAGAAGCATCTGGAATGTTCCCCCAGCACCCCTGCATCTCACTAACTCCCATTCCTCCCTCCTCTCTCAGCCAAGTCCACTCCCTACAGGTCACCTTCCCTGACTGCTGCTCTGGGTCAGGTTTCATCTTCTCAAAGAACTGTATGTGATTTACATCCTTTATTAATGTGAACACATGATTAACCGGCTTCTGGGTGGACGCATCCTGGTGTCTTCAGAGCCCAGCATATAGTAGATGCCCAGAAAGTGGTTTTTAAATGATTATCCTTTGTCCTTGATAAATAACAGAGGCGTCTTTACAGGGTGTATAGGCAGAGCCGAGTTGAGACATTGAAAGTGGGCAGGGAAAGCGTCTCCAATCCTGGAGTTGTGGGGAAGCACTGTAGGTGAGCCTGTTTCCTCTGAGCTCACCTGGGGTGGAGTGTGTGTGTGTGTGTGTGCGCGCGTGCATGCACGTACACACATGCACACATGTGTGGAAGCCACGGGGCTGGAGATAGTCTCTAGCAGTGTGAGACAACCAGCACACCATCCTGGTGCTGAGCACAGCTCAGTGTCCCTGTCTGGGAAGCCCACGGCCCTTGGGGCAGAAGTTCTGCACAGAGAGTCTGCAGTTGGCCGAGGCAGTGGTCTTCAGCCCATTTGCTGAGTTACCTTGCCCCTCTGTGCCTGAGATAAAAAGATTGTTTCTCCTTCATGGAGAAGGAGTTCAGTGTTATTAATACTTTCTTAAAGTGAGCCACAGGATTAGTGCTGGGCCCCAGGTTTTAAAATCTTCCATCTGATATTCAGCCTCTTTCCTGTTGCGACCACTCCTTGTAAAGGTGATTGCACTTGAAGCTGAACCCAGCGTAACTGTGGCCCATCGCCCTCCCAGCTGGCAAGGTAACCTTTGCTTTCATTTTATTTATTGTTTGTTTATTTATTTATTTATTTATTTATTTATTTATTTATTTATTTATTTTTGAGACAGAGTCTTGCTCTGTTGCCCAGGCTGGAGTGCATTGGCACAGTCTTGACTCACTGCAGCCTCTGCCTCCCGGGTTCCAGCAATTCTTCTGCCTCAGCCTCCGGAATAGCTGGGATTACAGGCACCCACCACCACACCCGGCTAATTTTTGTATTTTTAGTAGAGATGGGGTTTCACCATGTTGGCCAGGCTGGTCTCAAACTCCTGACCTCAGGTGATCTGCCCACCTTGGCCTCCCAAAGTGCTGGGATTATAGGCATGAGCCACTGCACGCGGCCTCCTTTGCGTTTATCAAATTTAAACTTCTAGGAATATATTTTCATAGACGATGTTTCTAACCGTCTTTAAGAATTAATGAAGTTCTTAGTTCCTTTTTTTTTTAAGTCCTTGGCTAACTGTGGACAATTCTCAACTGTAAGGGAAAGATTTACTTCTTTATTAATAAGCCTCACTGTCTCCGAAACTCTTTTCATATTCAAAGGGCACTCGCATTACCTGGCAATTACTCTTTCTCAATGAGGCACAGGTTGGTGATATTTGGGAATATGACTTTGGGGAATACAAACTCCGTTTAAGTAATGATTTTGGAAAAAATCTCTCTGCACCAGTGAATGCCACGAACAGTTTCATTTCCAGTAAGTACTTGCAGCCAGTTGTCTAGTTGTCAGAAGGCAGGTTCATCAGCGGGCTCCTGGTGTCGGCGTTCTGCTGCTGGAAGGTCAGCGAGTTCCCTGGACCCCACGGAAGCAGCTGTCTCCATGAAGGACAGGACAGGGACTATGCCGCTGGCCTTTCTTTTATTCTCCCACTGACGTGATATGAAGGCATTTCGGTTTTAAGCATCTTTTTTCCCAATTTCTCAGAACCCTTTGAAGATCTTGCACTTGACTTCTAAAATTCAGTCCAATTCCTTAATAAGTATGTCACTATTACAAGTTGGCTTTTTAACTTCTTAAGACGCATCTTTAATTTGAACTTCCATAACCATATTTTTATAATTATCAAATGGCAGGAAATAGATGCTGACTCCCTTAATTTTATCATTCTAAATGTCCCAAGAATGGCAAGGCTCTTTAAAAGACAAAAGAAGTTCTTCAATTAGGAATTCTCATGGTAACCAATATAGCTCTATCTTTTTTTTTTTCTTTCTGTGGCTATTTAAAGTATTTAAATTGATTTACATCCCTGTGGAAATGTGAAAAAAAAAGCCTGGATCCCATACATCCATTCCACCTGGAGTTTTGGGGTTCTGTTATAAGCCATGTTCTTCTTTTGATTCCTTCCCAGTATCTGCAGTGGAAGGTAAGGGTTTGCCCCTAAGCAGACGCCTTTTAGGTTTCCTTAACTTAGGAAGAAGTCATGATTTACCTTTGTATTCCTTTTGCAGTTGAAATTAAAACACAAATATATAAATTATCTCATTTTGTATTGCTCTTACACTTTATGTTGAACGTAAAGGTAAATGTATTTTAGTGGCCAGACGTTAGAGGATAACACTGGCTTAATTTGTGCTGAGTGTGGAGCCCCTTCTGAGTGCAGTGAGGGTCTGAGCCTGTGAACCTCGTATCTGCCCAGCTCCTGCTGGACAGCATCAGAGATCTGCTGACTCAGGGTCCAGCCCGTCTCCCCCTCTTCCTGGAGCAGGACACTGCACACCAAATTCACTGGTACTGCAGCCACAACCCTGGACACCTGGATACATACATTTTTCCATCTTCTGCCACACTGGCCCTTTGCCTGAACTCCTCCTGGCCTTCAGTCTGAGGTCCCCAGGGGCCACGAATGGCTCTGCAAAGTTGCAGGTCCCGATAGTGGGCGATGGGTGCTCCCAGCTGAGCACAGTCATGACTCTCACACTGTACAAGGAAATGAACATAGTATGCATGGATCCACCAGATCTTCACTAAGCCTCACAGCAACCCTAAGAAGAGGACAGCCATATTTATCCTCATTTCATCCGTGAGGAGGTAGAGGCTCAAAGAGGTCAGATGCTGCATCTGGGGTCAGTGTGGTTTTCTGCCTCTGGGACCCCCTACGCCTGAGACCAGTGTCCATTCCCCTCAGCAGGTGTGTGGAGCCCTCTGGACACAACGTCTTGCTAGGAATTGCATGACAGTTACTGATCATTTATCTTTTAAAATGGGTCAAGAAGCTGAAGGAAAGCTGGGAAGTTTCTCAGGTATCACCTACTGACAGATATTATAGCCAAAATACACACAGAGGGAAACATTTTGGAGAAGGTTGTGGCCATGATAAAAATCAGCATTTATTGAACCTGTGATATGTGGCAGACACCATGAAGTGTGCATCGTAGACATTACCACATACACCCCATGCAGCCAGAGGGTGACCAGCCACCTACTTAGCCAGGGACTGAGGGGTTTGCTGGGATAGGGGATTTTAGTGTTAAAATAGGGATGGTCCTGAGCAAAGCAAGGTAAGTTGGTCACCCCACCCACCACCCTAAGGTTAAGATGGACTTACCTTCATTTTGTAAAAAGAAGACCCATGGCTCAGAAAGTTGAGGTAACTGCTCAGGCTGCTCTGATGGCAAGAGGTGCAACTGAGGCCTGGATCAATACCTGTCAGAACCCAAAGCCACATTTTGTGATCACGACACCTTTGTCACGGCCGTGAGAAACAGTCCCTCCTGCGATAGAGGTCTCAAGGTCATCCATATGACCAACACCTTGAAAAGATTTAGGTGATAAAATTGAGATTCTTAATTCTTTTGAAAAAAAAAAGAGTAAAAGATTAAAATCAGAAAATTATTTTCAAATAAAGTTTATGCCAAAAGATACAAGGACTTGCTCTGTAAGAGATAAAGTGTTTTGTGGCAAACAAACAAACATTTCAAGGGCAAAGTCAGGCCGGCCGTCTTGCTGTCTGCCATCCTGTAAGTCTCTCCATGCTCATGGTCATCTGTCGCCCAGTGTGAAGACTGCTAAAGGCAGATGACATGCTCAATGTTTCTCAGTTGACCATATTTTTTAATTGAGTTTTTAGACAAATTAAATTAATGAATTTGTTTGCTTATTCATGCAGAGTAAAAAGCAATACCCACTCTACCCCAAAATAGTAGCTCAAGCTGTGTTTTCGCCAATTGATATGGTTTGGCTGTGTCCCCACCCAAATCTCATCTTGACTTGCAGCTCCCAGAAGCCCCATGTGTCAAGGCAGGGACCCTGTGGGAGGTAATTGAATCATGGCAGCAGGTTTCTCCTGTGCTGCTCTCGTGATAATGAATAAATTCTCACGAGAACTGATGGTTCTATAAAGGGCAGTTCCCCCGCACACACCCTCTTGCCTGCTGCCATGTAAGATGTGCCTTTGCTCCTCCTTCACCTTCCACCATGATTGTGAGGCCTTCCCAGCCACGTGGAACTGTGAGTCCATTAAACCTCTTCTTCTTTATAAATTACCCAGTCTTGGGTATTTCTTCATAGCAGTATGAAAATGGACTTACACACAAATTATATTAAAATGCAACATCCTTACAGAAAAGTGTGCACCAGTCATAAGCACACAGAGCTCTGAACTTTCAAGTAAGCCAGCACCCAGATCAAGGAATGCGAGAGACCCATTCCCCCAACCCAATCCCCTTGTTGCTCTTCCAGTCCCTTCACGCTTCCCTTCCAGGGATAACCATTGTCCCCACTTCTGACATCATAGATTAGTTTCGCCTGCTTTCGAACTTTATATAAGTTGGATCATAGATTATATCGAAGTATTTTTATGTTTATTGAATATCTACTATGTGCAAGGTCTTGCATAGCTGTTCGCTGAATCTAAATGACTTGGTTTTGAATGCTTCCCAGGTTGCTCTATAGGGGTGTGTGTGTGTGTGTGTGTGTGTGTCCCTGAATATAGATCACAGAGTTGTCTCAGCAGTCAGTCCTCAAAAGGCAGGTTCACATGGTGCCAAGCTCACATACTGTGTGTGTTCAGGAAGGCATTCCTGCCGTGTAAATGTCATTTAAACGTAGCATATCTATGAATTCAACAGGATAATTTGGTTCCTATGTTGTTGGAAAGTTCTCTGAAAGCTGAAGTCATCTGCACTCCAGGCTTGAGGAAACAACTCAGGACAGCAAAGAGAGGAAGTTGCTGTTAGGTTTGGTGGGGGGAGAGGAAGGTGACATTCACATGTCCTCTCGTACAAGGGCTACCATGTGAAACCTGATGTCCAGTGAAGACACAGTCATCCAAATAGATCACTGCCTTCCAGCCCCAGGGTCTACGCTACAAAAACACTTCCCCATTGAGGCTAGCTGGTGAATTCTGCCTCCAATGTCCTGGGAGCAGTTAGCCAGAGCCCAGGGCAGGGGGCCTCCCCAATCTCCATTCTGCAGATCATTCTTTCTGGGCAGTTCATGCTCTTTCCCACACAGAAATGTTTGAGGCAGTTTGTGGAAGGAGCATTGTATCAGGATGGTTCCTAAATCAGGTGGATTAAAGGTATGCATGCTGTCTTCACCACTTGCTTGTCAAATAACTGAACTCCTGACTTCTTTGAACTCTGGGCTTCTAATCTGTGAAGTCAGAATAATAATAAGTGGGTAGTTATGAGCATTAAGTTTAAAAATATGTTGTGGCAGCACTTTGCATGAGCAGACTGTAGTATAAACGCCAGCTCCCTTTCCCTGGAGATAAGAAGTGATTGTGATTGTGCGTTAAGTTCTGGTTTAAGCTTCCTGGCTGACAAGGCAAAAATGAAACACAATGGTTTATATTGTTCTAGTCTGATTCAAAGAATGTCCCTAGTTTTTCAGGAAATATAAACACTTTCCTGGTGTTACATTCTAAGACAACTTTATTTTGTAAGCCTAAATGATCCAGTCAGGGTTTCCAACAATGGTTTTCACCCCCAAAAGATGGAGAATTCCCCTTTCTATTTCCATAGCGTGTATCAATCCTTTAAAAAATACTAATCTGAGGCTATGATAGTGCAATACTAAATTCGGGAAGGCGAACATCGTGGAGTTGGAATTGCATTCTGTTGCTCCATTTCTTTCACCATCTCTTTTTAGTGGACGTCTTATAATAAGAACATAAATGGAAAGGGCAAGCCTGGAGTGACAAAGGGAATCCTCCATTCACTCTGCACAATGCTGCTGTTGGGCTCAGGACGTGGAGAGGGCAGGGGCTGTGAAGACATCCTGGTGCCTTTGCAGGGTCGCCGTGAGGATAAAGGGGATGGGCCAGCTGTGGTGGCTCAGGCCTGCAATCCCAGCACTTTGGGAGGCTGAGGCGGGACTCTTGAGGCCAAGAGTCCCAGACTAGCCTGGCCAATATGGTGAAACCCTCTCTCTACTAAAAATACAAAAATTAGCTGGGCATGATGGTGCACACCTGTAATCCCAGCTACTTGAGAGGCTGAGGCACGAGATTTACTTGAACTTGGGAGGCGGAGGTTGCAGTGAGCTGAGATCGGGCCATTGCACTCCACCCCAGCAACAGAGCAATACTCTGCCTAAAAAGAAAAAAAGGCAGGGGGATGATGCAGACACGAGCTTTGTGTGTGTTCTTGTCATATCACATGTAAAGGAGACGGTCAGACTGGGAGTCTTTTCTGTTACAAAATTATACATCTGGAGAATCATGGTGAGCACGAATTCCGTGTGAGATGCTGGCACGTGTCTCCTGCGCTTCATGAAAGAGCCTGTTGGTTAGGGAGCATCCATGGCTTTGCTCTTCGGGCTGCTGGCCGTGGGGACCCTGAGTCCCGAGCTCTTCAGAAACCCTGGTGCTGGGGAGGCGAAGCTGTCTCCTCTCTCCCTTTGCACATAAATTCCAGAATTTGGATTCTTTTGTAACCTCGAGCTGAATGTTCAAAATGTCGAACATTAGTTCTTTTGTCGTTTTTCATATAAGTACTTACACACACGCGTAAAAAAGAGCCAGTAACCAAGGGCTTTTCCCAGGCCAGCAGTGGCCTGGGAGTCCAGCCCACACTCCCAGACTCCAGCTGGGAGACACAAAAGGAAGGGAACTTGGGTGGGGACACCCCACGATGATGAGGTCCTTGGGAGCCTCCAGGGCCTCCAGGAGCTCAGCTGCCACCCAAGAGCACCCTAAATCTCAGAAGCTAGCCAATCCAATGGAAGGATGGTAAGGTCTTTTCGGTGTAAGCACAGCTTTGAGGATGAAAGGGTTGTATTTGCAGAATTAGTTGGAATCAGAGCTCCAAACCTAGAATGTCCTCCCACCTTCTACCCACGCCATGACTGGATTCCTGTCCTGTGAGGCCAGCTGAGCTCTCCTCCCTCATTACCTGTCCCCAGGTACAGAACTTCCCCTCACACCATTGATAACTCATCTGTTGCATTTTTTCATGTATCCTGAAGCATCTACACAGTAGGCATTCAATAAATACCTGCTGAGCAGTGGATGACATAGTCTAGCCACAGATGAAATGATGCCTACGAACCTCCTACAAAACTCCTGTTTTATTATTTCAAACTCTGAAAACTCACAGTTTGGACGATTCTTTTGTTAATCCTACAAGGAGTTAAGTTGACTAATGGACACTCAAGTTTCCATCATGGCTGCGCTCACAAAAAAGATCACCTGATATTTTCCCCTTGTTACTATGGAAGATCTTAGGTGGATCATATTCCTATTCATGTCATAGGAATCGTTTACTGGGGAAGGGTCATTTCATTTCAATTATGTTTTGAATGATTAGTCATTTCAAAAATAAACCATCCCTCCAGGTTAAATTTATCTGGGACTCATGGTTGGATAAGCTTCTATGTCATTAAAATTAATTGATGTAGCACAATCAACTGCAATTGTTATTCTGTCCCATATCGGTGGCAGAACCAGGAAGGTGCTCACCATCTACAGATGGTGGCAGAGGTCTCTGTGTCCTTTGTCCTATGCAGAGACCCTGCCTGTAAGTCTCACTGAACTGAAAGTTAGGTCAGGAGTCTCCGTATGACCTGACTGAGAGCTTCATGTTGTCAAGAGTCCATACAAGGCTAATGTGACACTCACACTGGGGCTGGTACATTTGAACAAACGGTTCACTTCAAACATTCACATCCCAAAAAAGGACCCCAGTGGGCATAGGAAGTCCAGCCCAAGATGAAGTATCAGGGAACTGTTGGGAACACCGAGCTTACAGTAAGAGACCTGGGGTAGGGTGGGGATTGGCACCCCCCTGGAGGGCGTCTCCATGTTCTCGATGCTTCTGCTTCCTCCTCTGGAAGGCAGGGAGGGCCCTTCTCAGCTCTCCACACTGTGTGCAGGAGTCGGTGAGGTGAAGCCTGCCCAGTGTTTTCACTCGGTGCTGCCCTGAGGTGTGAGAGCCCTGTGCATGGTGCCCCGGCCTTGCTGTCCTCGCAGGTACTAGCACATTCCAGTTCCTTTAGAGAATGAGCACTGGGGTAAGGAGGGTCAGATGTGTGCCCATCCTGGCCTGCAGTGAGCGCTTGCCCCTCACAAGGCAGTTCCTGGGGAAAGTCTCCAGCATGCGCAATTTGCAGTTTAGTGTAAACGGAAGGAGGTTTATTAGAATCTTGGCAGCTCTAGAAGGAGACTCTCAACTCTCCACTGGCTACAGATCCCGGCCAGCCATGTGGATGGCTTGCTCAGGCCGGTCAGAGGTTCCTGCTGGGATGGCCAGGGGCGCCGGGAGAGCTTTCCCTTAGCATATTCAGACCTCAGACTTCCTGGCAGATTCAGGTGCAGCATTGAACTTCAGGCAGTTTTCCTAAATTCAACTTCCAGAGCTTTTACCTTTTCAGAGACCCAGCCTAGTTTACAGAAGCCCAGCAGAAACTTTTTATCAATTTGCCTGTGACTTTTAGATGAGTTTGGGGCTGTGTGGGAAGATGGTATTTCAGCATCCTAGACAGGGGCACATCCTATAAACTGTGTGCTTTGAAGCCGTGGTGCTGCCTGATCACGAGGGTAACACAGGGGAGGAGAAATCCTTGTCAGTGTCCTGTCTGTGGTCTGCTGGGCAGTGACCACTTCCCCTGACCGCTGCCTGGGGACTGCTCCTCCACACACAGCTTATCTCCCAGGAAGCGATTCCTGGTCCAGGCACCAAGGGCCCAGGGTTTTCCTAATGTTGAGGACATTATTGACCAGTGGCACAGAACATGGGATTTGGAGTCAGATCTGGCTGGATTTGATTTCCGGCTCAACCTCTTGACCACGTGACTTCATGCATGTTACTTCAGGGTGGCCGTGAGGATCACAGGATCCTGTATGTGCAGTGTCTAGCACTGTGCCCCAAGGACCCTTTGTCCCTATAAATGTGATTATTAGGTAGCAAGGTGGTGCTATTCTGACCACTGGGCATGTGGGCCCACCCACGGCCACCCCCAGGGTGCGAACAGTAGCCTTTCTGTCCTTACCTGGGCCTTACCCTCCACTGTTTCCAAGCTCGTCCACCCAACGTTCTCTCACTGGATCATTACCATGATGCTGTGGATCATCAGTAAGTATCAGTGACCTCATGTGTAGTGGCCGTTGAAGCACAGAGAGGTAGAAGGGCTGCCCAAGGTCACCCGTGGGCAGGGATCTGGCTGGGGAGCACATGCTGCTGCTTCTCCCTCCCTCGGACTATGGATTACAGGAGAGACCGGCAGCCATGCAGGTGGCAGGTGGGAGGCCTGGGGTTCTGCGGGTATGAGCAGACACACATCAGTCCCCTCTACCACCGGTCTCTAATGTCCCCACATCACACAGAGGCCTGGGACCGACCGGCTGTGTGGTGCAGCGTCTCGAGCACATACACTTTGGGATGATTCCTTGAGTTGTAAAGAAATAAAATAATTTTCCTTGAGAATGACAGATACACTGCTTAGCAGTGGAAGAGGAGGGCTGACCTTTATAGGTAGACAAAACAAAATGCCTGTCAAGCATTACACTTTTGTTGCAGTACATTGTGCCAGAATGGAGCGCTGCATATTTTTGTTATAATGCTGTTTTTGTTTCTAAATGAATACTGCAGTGTTCTTTTATGTGGAGGAGGGATTCATTACTGGTTCACAGAACTTTTTCAGTGGTGGGGAAAAATAGGTGCTTGTCCTCAGCAATGCGTACCAAGCCTAGACACATTTCTGTTAGGAGCGCAGTGATTTGTGAATTCCCTGACAGCGTACCTTTTATTATGAGCTCTATTTTAAATGGAGACATGTAGCTTTTCCTCTTCGAGATGATATAACAGATACTCAGAATCTTCTCTGTTATCTCTCGTTTGTTTTAAAGCTCACCTCTTTCTTGTGCATTTTACAGGGATTCTTATTTATGAACTAGTTTAAATGGTTCAGATCAGGCAGTTATTGTGGGGTGGAGGATCATTAAACCAAGAATATTTGCAAATGTTTCAGCAAAGTGGCTAGTTGATTGGCAGATTTTTCATTCATCAGCTTTCCTAATTTTCAGAATCTTCCTAAGGAATATCTAACAAACAGCTCTGCTCTGAGTACCATATTCCTGAAAAAAAAAAATTGATCTGTTTTCAGGATGGGTCTCCCCTTTTCTCATGCTAGTATATTTTCTTAGTCTCGGTAATATCCTATGCGTGTCTGTGAAGGATGCACCACTTTCTGATAGCTCTGCACCTGAACCCCTCTGTCAATGACAACACCTCACCCAGGCCCCCAAGCCAAACCCACAGTCACCCTTAGCTTCCTTCCCTTTTCCCCACTTCTCACACGCCTCCAAAGCTTGTGAGCTCTGCCTCCTCTATCATTAAATAGCTGCCCCCACCCCCGGCCGCCCACCACTGCTGTGGAGAACACCTTTGCATCCTGCACCTGGACCACAGGTGTAGCCTCATTAGTCAGGAATCCGCAGTCCACACCAAGCCTGGTACCGTCCTTTCTTCTTCTCTGCAGCCATCACAGTGACCTTCTCTGCAGAGAGCAGAATGCTCAGGCTTGCAACGCCCAGGCTTGCAGACTTCTGCAGCCCCCTTGTGGCTTCAGCCCAAAGCCAAAGGTCTCTGCAGCATCCCAGGATCTGCCCATCTCACATCCCAGGCTAACAGTAGTGATTTATTGGTCCAGGCCTTATATTGAGTTCAGTGTCAGGTCCTTACCTCCTTTACTAACCCAGCAGGTAAATATTATTATCTCTATTTCGCAGATGAAGAAACTTAGGCTCAAAACCGTTAAGTGATTTGTTCCAAGGTCAAAGCCAGGATCCAACTTATTTGCTGTTTCTAGAATGTTCCATACACTCCCTGGCTTCCTTGCTTTTGTTCATCTGTTCTTCCTGGGAATTTTCTTCTTGAGGAGGATGCCCTAACTTTGACCAAACACAGGTTAGTGTTCTGCTTCTGTCTTTCATGGCTGCTGGGCTTGCCACGACCTAGCACTGCTTACCCCTGCATTTCAATGATCTGTTTATAAGCCTGTCCTCTGGA
Source organism: Colobus angolensis palliatus (assembly GCF_000951035.1). Lineage (NCBI taxonomy): Eukaryota > Metazoa > Chordata > Mammalia > Primates > Cercopithecidae > Colobus > Colobus angolensis. The sequence continues at coordinate 792,587 of NW_012122376.1, read as the reverse complement.
CTTCTTTTAGGGTAAGGAGTTTGGGGTTCTGTCCTTGTATGTTTTTAATCTCTAAATCCTAAGCAATTGGCACAGAACTAGCACCTAGTAGATGCTCACTAATGTTAAATGGCTGGTTTAGCATATTGATGTACTCATTCAACTAGTGTTTTATGAGTTTCTGGTACATGCACAGAACTTTTCATATACTGAAGATATTCAAGTCAGAGATAACAGGGTTTCTATTCAGAAACCAGCAAATTAGCCATGGATGCTCTGTCTTTGGGGGAGGGTCTGCACCTGCCTTCGTCATCTGTAAAGTGTGGAATATACCTGTCCACCTCATAGCGCAGCTGAAATGGCAGCAAACATCCTTAATGTTAATCCAGAGTCCTACTGTACTGTGTTGTTGTGGAGATGCTGTGAAGACACAGAAAGATGGAAGGGGCGGGCAGGGAATAGCTGGGCACCAGGAGGGATACAACCAGGGCAGCCCAGATGTCGAGGTGCGAGTAGCACTTGACCTACTGGATCACATGGCATCTAGTGGGTTTGGGTGAGACAGGCTTTGTGGGGTAGGGAGCAGCATGAGGGAAGCAGGGGGACTGTGCTGTGTTGGAGCCTGTGAGACATGGTTGTGTGAGTGAGTGAGTCGCCTCTGGAAGGTGGATCACTGTGGTGTCTGCCTGACTTGATGCTCTTCCTGGGAGCTTCCAAACCTGCTAAGCAATCCAGAGGGCTGTTTACCAACACACGCTACTCTTCTTATCCATGCCAGTCTCATCAGCAAACATGCTATTTCCCTTATTCGTGAACAAATATTATTTCATAATAAAATGATCTTTCTGAATAATTATTTAATGCCAGAGCTCATCCATTCTGCCTTAGTGAGCATTGCTTTGCCCTGGCCTCTGGCCACAGGTTACCGTGGACAGCCGAGTGTCCAGATCATCACCAACCAGGCCCTTCACACACGTGCTTAGCCTCATCGCAGACCTAGGGTCACCTGGTGAAAGGCAGGTGTGTTTCCAATTGGCACTCTAAAAAAGAAAACCTGCAAACACTGATTTAACATGTCTGAGTATTAGAGATCGTTTTCTCTGGGGCTCACTGAACAGGAATTAGCTCAAGAAAAACATCTTTAGCGTGCTCAGTTACCATTAGCATCGGGCACCCAGCAAGCCTGTCCTGAGTACATTTCAGAGTCTGAGCCCAATTGGAGGAGCGAGGGAGGTAGAGGGGAGTAAAACAGGCCTCATTGTCGAGGACTGCTCCTCTGGAGTCCCACTGCACTGCCCAGTGTGGGGAGTCCTTGTGGCAAGCTACCCTATGTCTCTGAGCCTCAGTTCCCTCTCTGCAAAGTGGGTCTAATAACAAACTCCCCATATAAGTATCGAGAGGATGCAGTGATCCCTGTTGGGTGCTTAGCAGGGTGTCTGGCATGAAGTTCCTGTCCTTACAGTGACTTTCTTCTGCAAGGGTCTTCTCTTGGTGGCTGTTAACACCATCCATCCCTGTCCTCAAACACTAGAGCCCCTGCCAAGAAGCTACTCATTGGGCAAAGATTTTAAAAAAAAAAAATGACAGTGACTGTCACTATCTGAGAAGTGTCCATGCCCAGCACCAAGAGGTGGACAAATCCATAGCTCTCCCGTCTGGGGCTTGGAGGGCACCCCTACACCTCGGAAGGGAGCCCGGAATCAAATTGCCATGTTTCCAAATTTGATGCTGATAATAATGGCATAGACAGACGAGGCAGTATGGAAACCAGCAGACACTTGTACTTGCAAAGAAGGATTTGTCTGGCTTTCTAATTTGCATGTTTCCTAATCCAAAGAGGGTGCCTCAAACGTGGAGTAATTAGAGAGTATGTGCCTTGGTCGGGGGAGGAGGGAGCTTGAGAGGCAGGCAGAGATGCACGTGGATCTGTGCTGAGCAGCTGCCCATGAATAATTTCTAAAAGTTGCCAAATATTTAGAAGTCCTGCTCGTCTGTCATAGACTGGCAAAAAGGATGGTTGAGAAAAATGGGTCCTTTTTTTCCCCCAGCCTTAGCAACATTGTTTTAAAGATTTAATCTCCTTTTCAAGGTGGTTTGAGGCTGTGGGGTAGGCAGGATCAGATTCTACTAAACTTCTTCATTTCAGGGAGGGCTTCCTCCCCCGAGTTCAGTAGCTCCTTCTGTCCTGTCTTTCATGCATTAGAAAATATAGACATTAACAGCTTTACTGTTGCCTGGAAGGTAAACAAGGAAGCTGTGAGTATGACATCAGTGCGAATCTGAAGCCTAGATGATTCAGAAACGTTTTGCCTTCTTCCATCATTTGAATTACCCACTGGAAGCAGAATGAAGTTGTCTGATAGAATGCAGAGACAGCCGCAGAGGCCGTGGCTGCAGTTCTGTCCATTCCCACTGCACTTCATTCAAGTGATGAGGTCTCTGTTATTTTTTTATTTGGAGTAATGATCCTGCTCTTTTACCAGTCCATCTAAAGTAATGGTCATGGTGCTTGAGTGTTACTGTGATTGAGGGTGAATGACAGTTCTTGCTACCCCAGTGTTCTAATTGATCAGGACAACTCAGTGTCTTTGGGGAAAAACTGGAGTCCAAGAGAAGGCAGCCAGGATTGAGGAACTTGGCTCCGGGGGCTGGTCATTCACAGTAAGACTGCTTCAAGATCAATATCACTGGCATTTAACAGCATGAAGTGGAGTTTCATTCTTGTATCCTTTCTTTATAAAATTTTAATACATCATGAAAAGTTCACATTTTAGATATACACATAGAAACGTGTATGTAAACATGTTAAAATAAAATGTAAGTGCACTTCCAAAAAATTCTTCCAGGTTGCTACTCATTTAAAAGAGTAGCTTGGAGACACACGTGCTACACAAGCCACTTCAGCAACCTACATTCTGCCCACTTGAATGCTTATGGCGCTTTAGGCCAAGGGTGTGTGTAAGAGGCATTTTCCTTTTGTCTGAGTTTGGAAAGATTGGCCAGTTCTGTTCATTTCAGAAGTAATTTGAATGTTTCCCTTCAATGGAATAGTTCCAAGGGACTGATTCTAAACGCTGTAGTTTTATTTTCTTCTTTGCAAGGTTAGGATGCACAATAACGTCGCTCGGTCTTTCCATATCTTGTGAGTAATCGGGACCCAACCCAGCAGCCCGGCCGCTTCCTGTGGGCGCCCTCACTGGCCTGACCTTGCCTGCCCCTGCCCCCCTTCCTAAGGGCGGATTTCCCCTGTTCCAATGTTGTCACACTGCCTTTTTCCCAGGGCCTCGTCGGGCTTCCTCCCTGCCTCTGTTCGGTGGAAGCAGAGTGGCTGCAGCAGTGCACTCCAGGGACTCACCGGCCAAAGCTCCAATTCTGTGACCAGGCTGGTCCAGGCCTCTGTGGGCCAGGCTACTTCCAAAGACCCACTTCTCCCACAGTAAATATATGGCCATCCCAGGGCTTTCCTTTCTGGAGCAGAGAACTTAATGGAGCACTCTCTAGGACTGGAAAGGATTTTGAGGAATAATCCGGTATCGTTACTGCCATCTGCAGAAGGCCTTTCCTGCACCATTCCTACATCATTACTGCCATCTGCAGAAGGCCTTTCCTGCACCATTCCTACGCTACAGGAATTACAGCTTCACTGGGAAGAAGGAGATATAATCCAGTATCATTACTGCCATCTGCAGAAGGCCTTTCCTGCACCATTCCTACGCTACAGGAATTACAGCTTCACTGGGAGGAAGGAGATATAATCCGGTATCGTTACTGCCATCTGCAGAAGGCCTTTCCTGCACCATTCTTACGCTACAGGAATTACAGCTTCACTGGGAGGAAGGAGATACAGCAAACAAACAAACAAAACAAGCAGACAAGACCGGGTACAGTGGCTCACGCCTCTAATGCCAGCACTTTGGGAGGCCAAGGTGGCCAGGTCGTTTGAGCCCAGGAGTTCGAGACCAGCCTGGGCAACATCAGGAGACCCTGTCTCTACAAAAACTACAAAATTAGTGGGACATGGTGGTGCACGCCTGTAGTCCCAGCTACTCGGGGGGTGGCTGAGGCAGAAAGACTGCTTGAGCCCAGGAGGTCAAGGCTACAGTGAGATATGATCGTGCCACTGCACTCCAGCCTGGACTATAGAGTGGGACCCTCTCTCAATTTAAGAAAAAAAATAAAATAAAAAAGCAGACAAATGTACATTGCAATGTAGGACGGCTTCCCCCAGGAGGCCTAGCCAGGAGTGGGCTCAGCAGCCCCAGGCAGGCATCGCCGCTGCCCTGTCTCCTCACTCTGTGATGCTGGTGCAGAGCCTCACCAAGCCTCAGTGTCCCCATCTTTAAAGTGGGCCTCGCCAGCTGGGCTTGGTGACTCACGCCTGTAATCCCAGCACTTTGGGAGGCCAAGGAGGGTAGATCACTTGAGGTCAGGAGTTGGAGACCAGCCTGGCCAACATGCCGAAACTCCATCTCTAGTACATATACAAAAATTAGCCAGGTGTGGTGGTGGGTGCCTGTAATCCCAGCTACTCAGGAGTCTGAGGCAGGAGAATCACTTGAACCCAGGAGGCAGAGGCTGCAGTGAGCCAAAATCCCGCTGCTGCACTCCAGCCTGGGTGATAGAGTGAGATGCCATCTCAAAAAATAAATGAACAAATAAAAATTTAAAAATAGTAAAGTGGGTTTTGCCTTACCTACTAGGATAGTTGTTAGATGTGGGAGAAACCCCACAAGCAGCGCCTAAGGCACTCCATAGCCCAATAAATCTAAACTCATCTCTCCTTCCCCTTACCCATTCAAGAGAACAACAGGAAACTTTCCAGTGAATGGAAGGACGTTGTGTCAGCTTCTCACCGACCCCACTTCGCAGATCTGTCTGCTCGAACCAACCTCCCCAACCCCCAGCTTTTAAATGTTCCTCTTTCACAGTTTCAAACCTGTAGCTCAATACTACAGTAGCCATCGGTGTCACAGTGTTGGCCTAATGGAAGTCTTCACTTGGTAAAGGTTTACTTTAGAGAACATTATGATTGGTCTTTGCTCTAATTCTTTAAGAAACTGATAGTCGTAGTTCCATACTATCATGTGTGAGCTACAAACCAATAAAATACATGATCTATTTGGAGAACAAAAATTAGCGGAATGTTGTAGTGCACATCTGTAGTCCCAGCTACTTGGGAGGCTGAGGCAAGAGGACTGCTTGAGCCCAGGAGGTTGAGGCTCTAGTGAGCCATGATTGCACCACTTCACAATAAGGCAAGAGTTCAGTGTATTCTTGCCTTAGTTTTTAAAAATTAGCTCCAAGTTTAATTTCAAATTATGATTTGTGTTTGATTGGGGTTGTCAATCGTGCAACCATTGACAAAGTGCCAACAGGTTCTACCAAAATTGGTTTTTTCCCTTGTGAGTTTAGTCTGGTTTGACTCAAGCCTGCTGCCGCTGTCTACAGCCCCGCTCCAGAAACTTCTGCATAGCATTGGGTTTTATTTGACATTAAAAGGAATCAGCATTGCATTGGAAGATTGATCATTTCTATCAATCCTCTTGAGATATTGGAGGTATAACTTCCATTCCTGGCTTCTTTCCTCACTTGGCTCCAGTCAAACACCACAAGTCAATCTTTTTAACATCTTTTCTGGTTCATTTTGGAGAGTGGAAAGGATGTACTCTTGTAATAAGTTATTCCTACAAAAGAGCAGTTCCCCTATCTGCAGTGATCCTCAAGTAACCATTTCTTGCCCAAAAACCGATTCCCTCTCAATCCCCTGCCATCATGCTTTATGTTATACTGGGTTCCACTGCACCCTGGAAACCCTCTGTGCTTTAATATGTTATTCACCAGATTTTCCCCAGTAGTTTTATGTAGCTGCCCCAGCAGATGCTTTGGCATTATGTAGACTGTCTTATACGTTTCATTTATAATTGTTGTTAGTATATATAAATCTTTTTTTTGTATTAGTAACTTTGCACCTTACGACCTTAATTCATATATTGCCTCTAGTGGCTCTAGTGGCTATTTTTGAATCCTTTGGTATTTTCTATGTAGACTATTATGTCATCTGAGAATAAAGTTTTATTTTTTTTCTTTTCAATGCTTATGTCTTTTAATTCTTTTTCCTAACTTATTGCACTGGCTATGATTTCCAGGATAATGTTAAATAGGAGTGGGACAAATCCTTGCTTTGTTCCCAGTACTGGGGAGAGGTATTAAGTCTTTTGCCATTAAGAAGAATTTGAGCTGTAGATTTGCCCAAATAGACTTAAAATTCCTTAGTAACCAGAAGTATTTTTTCTGCTTCTTGGGCTTCAAACATACCTCATAGGTCAGCTTTTAAATGTATAACAATATGCATTTAAACATTTTTTAAAAATATAACAATTTATAACAACTTTTAATTGTGTGCTGTAGAATCTTGATTTGATTTGATTTGATTTAAAATCTAGTATTGTCAGAACTAAGATAGCAAGTAGTCTATTTTAGTGGAAAACATCATGTACTGAATTCACTTTTTAAAAATAGTGACAATCAAAACGTGCTTCCACCCTTCACCAGTGCAGACATACAGTGATGACTGGGCAAGGACTCTTTCGCAGGTAGATAGCAGCCTAATCAATAATCCCCGTGTGAGGCTGCCATGCTGACCACTCAGAACAGAACAAGCAAGCTGAGTTCATCCACTGAGGAATGGGTCAACAAAATCTGGTATATCCATGCAATGGAATATTATTCAGCCATTAAAAGAAATGAAGCACTGGTACTTGCTACAATAGGGATAAGTCTCAAAAACGTAATGCTATTATAAGTAAAAGAACCCAGTCACAGAAGGCCACATATAGTGTGAATCCATTTATGTGAAATACTCAGAATAGGCCAATCCATAAAGACAGAAAGAAGATTGGTGTTGCCAGGGGCTGGGGAGAGGATGAAGCTTGGGAGCTAGTGAGCTAATAGTGGGTGTGGGGTTTCTTTTTGAATGATGAAAATGTTCTAATATTAGATTACATGGATGGTTTCAAGTTGGGTGAATATACAAAAAACCATTGAACTGTACACTTTAAACAAGTGAACTTTAAGGTATGAAAATTGTATCTTGATAAAACTTTTGTTTTAATAACATGAGAGCTAAATTAATGGGAGGCTGGGCATGGAGGCTCATGCCTGTAATCCCAGCACTCTGGGAGCCCGAGGCGAGCAGATCACTTGAGGCCAGGAGTTTCGGCAGCCTGGCCAACATGGTGAAACCCCTTCTCTACTAAAAATATAAAACTTAGCCGTGTGTGGTGGCACATACCTGTAGTCCTGGCTACTCAGGAGGCTGAGGCAGGAGAATCGCTTGAACTGGGAGGTGAAGGCTGCAGTGAGCCGAGATCGCCCCATTGCACTCCAGCCTGGGCAACAGAGCAAGACTCCGTCTCAAAAAGAAAAATTAATTAATTAATTAATGGGAATGGTCAGGCTAGATAATGATTAAGCTAGAAAGCTGGGGAAAGGGAGATGCCCCAGACTAGGTTGTAAAAGGCTCTTTTGAGGGGAGGATGGGCTAAAGGAACTACTTGAAGGGGAGGGAACCCTATAGGCCACAGCAGAGGCAGCTGACTGATAGAGCATCTTGGGGGCTAGGTCAGTGGCCACAGCCCACCATCAACTGACCATTAGAGGTTGTATTAAAGTTTGGGGTAGGACATGGTTAAAAGCTGATAACTGCAGCCAAAAGAAGTATCAACTAGATAAAGAGGTCTCCAGGAGACCCTGAATAATGAAGCAAAAATGGGATAGTCAACTAGTGCTGTACAGAAGAAAATGGTTAGAATTAGCAGCCAACTCCTGTTAACCAGAAAACTAACTGTTTTTTTTTTTCTTCATTCTTTTTCAGACTATAGCCTTCACGTTCCCTCGGTGAGTACAAAACTTTTTTAAAATTATGTCTGATGTACGGATAACTAGCTTAAAACAATATGTGGGATTTAATTATTAGAAGAGCATTGTCTTCTTGAGAAAGAAGGCCGTATGGTCAGCATGTTATATTTGAATTTTATGCCTTACCTTGCTTGAACAGGCTCATATCACACCTTTTTGTTACATCATTTGTGTGTGTGTGTGTGTGTGCGTGCGTGTGTGAAATTTGGCTCAGCTGCTTGGTCTCCTGAAATGTATTGTTGAGGACACAGTTTCTATATCCTTTCCTTTCACTGACTTGTTGCTTTTAGAAGGGTCTAGCTTTATCTCAATGGCACACATCCGACCACTGTTCAGGAGCGTGGGAGCACATAATTGCATTGATGGTAACTGCTTCTTAAATTGATCTGCTCTAGAGAAAACTGCTGAAAAGGAGCTTCTCCGGATTGCACGCTCAGTAAAAGCAGTATCGAGGTGTCGCATAATTTTATGCCTTTTGGGTCCAGGCAATGGCAAAATTCCATTGCCTTAATGTCCTTAGAAAAAGAAAACTTTAAACAACAGAGCCCTTTTGCAGTCTACTTAATCAATTTAATGCTGTTAAGTTTCCTAAATAAATCAAAGGACGAAAATCTAAGAGCTTTCGTAGTGTCTGCAGCGTGCGGGCGAGTGGTGCATGGACTTCTGGGTGTGCTTGCTTTCAGCGGGCACCATGATGCCGGCCACCGGGAAGCTGTATTTCCTAAATGTATTGCTTTGTTTGAAAGGCACTGACTCCGTTCTGGAATCATTTTCAGGTCAATGGATCAATTATTGTGCCCTGGTTGGCCCTCTTTTTTAGGCAGGGTGCCCTTTGTGGCACTGTTCCATCTGGGCATCAATGCTTGTGGTCGTTCTTGGTGTGATCAAATGCATTTTGACTGTGTAGATTGTTTGTTTCTTTCTTGATAAGGAATGTTAAATAAAAGTAATGATTGATTAAGCTAGAGAAGAGGGATGCCTTCATTTGCCACCTACTAAGTTAATTTTGTTGTCCATGTTCTCCATTGCATCATTATGAGACGTTGTTGATTCTGAATGGGGAACTCTTCTTGGGTAAATGTCAGCGGTGGGATCAAAGAGAAGGATCGTTACTGGAATCATATTTACAGGATGGAGGATTAACTATATGAAATCTGCAATCCCTTATTGCCTCAGAATCCTATACAAGGGGAGTTGGCTGGTCGATACTGGTTCGAATGCTTATTAAACGTGGCTTTCCTCAACAGCATTGGAGCTGCGTGCTTTATCGAATGCAAGTGTGCCTACTATGCTAGAATGAAATATTTGAGTGTCAGATCCCACAGCTACAGCTCCTTTTGAAATACAAGGCTCAGATTACGATTTGTTACAAGCGTGTGACTTTTGCATCCCTTGTCTCTCCACTCAGTATTGGCCCCTCCGCACCCCGTTTTGCCTTCTGCCACTTCCAAAATTTCATATTTTTCCCGGCAAGTTGATCTGCTCCCCGTCAGTGAGTCAGCAGCTCCTGCAGCTGAGTGATCCTGTGACAGGTGCTTCCAGGGCTCCTCCACCTCCCGGCATTTGTCTCAAACCCGGCAAGAGATTCAGAAGTGGGTGCCCTGCCCAAGGGTCACTGAGTATGTGTCCAGGTGCTGACTTCCTTTCCTCTGTGCATCCACCATGGGTAGTTGGCAGCCAAAGCAGCTTCAGGGGGCACCTCCCTTTTCCTGATCTCATCCTTTGCCTCCATTTCTTTCTTTCTTTTCTTTTTTTTTTTTTTTTTAAGACGGAGTTTCACTCTTGTTACCCAGGCTGGAGGGCTGGAGTGCGATGGCATGATCTTGGCTCACTACAATCTCTGCCTCCCGGGTTCAAGCGATTCTCCTGCCTCAGCCTCCCGAGTAGCTGGGATTACAGGCAAGCACCACCACGTCCAACTAATTTTGTATTTTTAGTAGAGACAGGGTTTCTCCATGTTGGTCAGGCTGGTCTCAAACTCCCGACCTCAGATGATCCGCCCGCCTCAGCCTCCCAAAGTGCTAGGATTACAGGCATGAGCCACCGCACCCGGCCCTGCCTCCATTTCAGTAGGAAAGTAAAGCTCTGCTTCAGGAAGATCCTGAGTTCCTAGATTAAGGGTACTTCTGATTCCAGAAATCTTTCTCTGGACACGAGGAAAGGGTTTTGAAGCCTGGGTCTCCTATCTGTGCTGCCTTGTCTGCTGCGTTCATTTGGGACCTGCCCACCGGGCCACTGATACAGTTCGGCTCTGTGTCCCCACCCGAATCTCATCTTGAATTGTACTCCCCTCATTCCCACGTGTTGTGGGAGGGACCTGGTGGGAGATAATTGAATCATAGGGGCGGTTTCCCCCATACTGTTCTCCTGGTGGTAAATAAGTCTCCCGAGATCTGATGGTTTTTTACGGGGTTTCCACTTTCACTTCCTCCTCATTCTCTTCTCTTGTCTGCACCATGTGAGACGTGCCTTTCACCTTCAGCCGTGATTGTGAGGCCTCCCCAGCCATGTGGAACTGTCAGTCCAATAGGCCTCTTTCTTTTGTAAATTGCCCAGTCTTGGGTATGTCTTTATCAGCGTCATGAAAACGGACTATTACAGCCGCCAAGGTAGAATACCAGACTGATCTATTAGCCCGTCGCACTTTCACTGCTAAGCATTTGAGACTTGTATAGAACATCAGGATATCTATTAATGGAAGGGAACTTAAATTTCTCACTTGTGGGATTCAGAGAGGTGCTTTTGAGTCAGTTAGAACCAAAAGGGTAGTCCACCTTGGGCAGGGTGGATAAGCCCCCTAAGGCTGGAGATGGCGCCACAGCCACCACCCACACTGGCCAGCTGACTGCAGAGGAGCCTAGTCACACGTGCTGGATGAACACATCAGCCTGTGCGAGTCTTTATTTCTCTCATCTATCCATCACTTCCTAGGATGTGATGTGACATTTAAGTGAGATGATCCAAGGCAGGCATTTAATAAAAGCTAGCTATGGACTGGGCGTGGTGGCTTACGCCTGTAATCCCAGCACTTTGGGAGGCCAAGGCAGGTGGATCATTTGAGATGAGGAGTTCAAGACCAGCCTGGCCAACATGGTGAAACCCTGTCTCTACTAAAAATACAAAAATTAGCGGGGTGGTAGTGGCACGTGCTTGTAATCCCAGCTACTTGGGAGGCTGAGGCAGGAGTATCGCTTGAGCCTGGGAGGTGGAGGTTGCAGTGAGCCAAGATTGCGCCACTGCATTCCAGCCTGAGTGACAGCGTGACATCCTGTCTCAAAAAATAAAAATACATAAAAGCTAACTAACTGTGGTTATCACTGCTACTCTTATTATGATCGTCATCACAGAATCATGGCAACTGTTTCCAAATTTAAGGAAGATATTGAACTGGATTGTAACATATATGCTGGTACCATAGTGAGTATCAAAAGGAGTTCCCTTTACTAGCAGTAATCTACTTTTTCACTTTAAAAAACTATATTAATATTTGACATTTAGGCCGGGCGCAGTGGCTCCCACCTGTCATCCCAGCACTTTGGGAGGCCAGGGAGTTCAAGACCAGCCTGGCCAACATGGTGAAACCTTGTATCTAGTAAAAATACAAAAATCAGCTGAACGTGGTGGCAGGCACCTGCTACTTGAGAGGCTGAGGCATGAGAATTGCTTAAACTTGGGAGGTGTAGGTTGCAGTGAGCCAAGATCACACCACTGCACTCCAGCCTGGGTGAAAGAGCAAGACTTGTCTCAAAATAAATAAATAAATAAATAAATAAATAAATAAATAAATAAATAAATAAATAAATAAATAAAATAACATCCAAAAAAATGAGTCAAGTCTTTTTTCCTGTTAAGCTGGATTAGGAGGGGGTCTCTTGAGTAGAGTCACCCGTTCCCATGTTTTCCTTTCTTTTTTCTTTGTCTTTAACAATAGGTTTGTGAAAATAACACCATAGGTCATATCAATGATCAAATATGACCAAAGTTCCTTCAACTGGAGAATGCTTACAACTCTCTGGGTCTCTCGCATGGTATTTAACGCAATGGAATTTCAGAATTGAGAATTTATAAAAGACGTATCATTAAGGTTTAAATATTTTCTCCAGACTCTTTGAGGTCTTATATTGTTATACATAAGGGTATCCACTACAAAGTAAAATTAAATGATTCTGTAACTTGACTTGACGATTTCACTTTGGTTCATGGAAATACCCAAGGAATAAAAGAAAATGAAATTAACATGTGAATATTCAGCAACCGTGAGTTTCAATTTTAAAACGTACTTAGGCTTCCCTTCACTCACTTGCTCTTCTTTAGTAGTCTGTTTCCTCCTCTGTCACTTTTGGGAAGTGTGATTTTTTTCTCTTCTGACTCATTTGTGTTTCTTGATGTTGATTTGAACGGCTACCATGACAGAAAAAAAAATCTGTTATTTTTAAAATAAAGTTCAGGGTCCCGACAGGCAGGGGGACCACTCCAAGCTTGCTTCTGGCTGCATCCGCTGGGGTGATGTTTACAGCAGGGCAGGAGCTATATGCCCTAGGCTGGCCTTCGGAATCCCAGAAAGAAGTGAGAAGCCTGGTGGGCAGAGCACATACAAAATTAAAACTTTCTGAGACATGTGATTCCTGTTTCCCTTCTTCATCACATACTTGGGTTTTTTATTAGCACCAATGGATTCCATGGGTTTCTATCCAAGCCACGGTGACAAATTATTCTCCTGGTGACTGAATTAGAAGTTGACAGTAAGTTGGAAGAATGCCTTTGGATCTGACATGACGAACAGATTAATCCTTCATGTATTTCCATTTCCATTCCTCCCTCCCCCCGGGGAAGTTTCCGCATTCTTTCAAGAAGTGCCTCCTAAAAGAGCCTAGTAGGTAATCCTTTGTCACAGAGCAAAGGCCTGGGCGTTAATCAGTCACAGTTTCCCCTAAGAGGAAATAGGAACACAGATTTCCTATATAAACTCATGTCTCGTCACGGTGTTCACAGCAGACCCAGTTCAGAGTTGGAATTCTTCTAGAAATCCTTTCTCAGCTGGCAGGGAAACATGGATTCTCCAAGGCCAGGATGGTTTCCCAGCGTCTTCCCAGGAGGACAAGAGGTAACGGGGGAACTCAGAGGGGCCCTTCTTGTCTCTTTGGTTTTATGTCATGGTTGCTTCTAATTTAATTTCTAAAGTATCTAAAAATCAGGCTAAAGAATATTACCAGGAAGGCATCGTTAAATGAAGATTTGGCAAGCCTCTTAGTTACCTTTATCCAGCTCTGTGCAGGAAATCTGGGATCTATGCTTCAGGAAACCATTTCCAGTCCACCACGCCTCGGTCAGTAGTGCCCTGGGGATGGCACAGAAGTATTGTCTGTTTGGGCCTGGTGGGTTGTCAGACAGCCAACAATCCAAGGTGAGGTTCACCTTTTTAGAAAAACAGTCCCTAACGATTGCTGGGGACATAGGCCGGCTCGATGACATACGAAAATCCCACCCATTGTAAAGTGGACATTTTCTATCTTTGTAATCAAAACTGCCCTCTTCATTTTTCTTAACAACTAGATTTGTGAAGTGGCATTTTAATTAAAAGTGACACACAGAGCAAGCGTGAGGGACCTGGTCTGCAGGCCGATGAGCTGGTCTTCAAGGAGCTTGTCTTCAGGCTCCTGGGGACACAGGGCTGGTACTCTGTGTGTAAGGGTTTCCTGCCTGTGCAGTTCATGCTGCAGAAACAGATGATATTGTCGGCTGCAGATGTGTGCCAACTGCCTAAGGGGTGGCATCATTCATATTAAGAGAAAGAAGACAAGAAATTTATAAACACTTTTGGGTATGTGAGTTACAGAGAGATTTCTCAGACCCGGCGGTACATCAGGATGAGGTCTGGTGCCAAATGCAAGGGCCATGAGTGGACCAATCCTACCAGATATAGGAACTCACCCTCAACTGCAGCTCCATCCCCTGGGGGTGGCCCCCGTGGATTGAACAACAGGAAAGGAGATCACATTCTGCTCAAAAATGACCATTTGCAGTGACTTTTTTTTTTTTTTTTTGAGACTGAGTCTCCCTCTATCACTCAGGCTGGAGTTCATTGGCACAACCTTCGCTCACTGCAAACTGCCTCCCGGGTTCAAGCGATTCTCCTGCCTCCACCTCCTGAGTAGCTGGGATTACAGGCACCTGCCACCACGCCCAGCTAATTTTTATGTTTTTAGTAGAGATGGATTTTGCCATATTGGCCAGGCTGGTCTCAAACTCCTGACCTCAGGTGATCCGCCCACCTCGGACTCCCAAAGTGCTGGGATTACAGGCGTGAGCCACCATGCCCGGCCTGTGGTGACTTTTTAAAGCTGCTTATACACATGAACATAAAGATGGAAACAACAGACACGGGGAACTCCAAAAGGGAGGAGGGAGGGAGGAGAGCAAGTGTTGAAAAACTATCTATTGGGTACTATGTTCACTACGGGGGCGATGGGTTCAATAGAAGCCCAAAGCCCAGCATTATGCAATGTACCCATGTAACAAACCTGCACACATACTCTGGAATCCACAATAACATTTTTTAAAAACTGCTTATTATGTTGCAGAGTTTGGTAAAAATTATTTAAAATGTTAAGAAAGGAAGGATCTCTGTGGAACTACTGAACAAAAACATGTCATACAATAGATTTTCTGAGTAGCTTTTCTCCTTGTTTTGAATAGAAATAAGCATAAGCAAAAAAACAAAAGCTGGATTTGTGTTTATTTTATGATGAGGGCTGATTCAGTTCTAACAACTTTAAAAAATATGTTGATAGTATTTAACTGAGTTCAAAAAACTCTACCAAGATTCATCTGCTGTCAGAAATGGTGCAGATTTCACGTTCAAGTGCTATAACATATACATATAGATGGCTTCTTAAAGCTATATATATTATATTTTACATATACATATGTATTTAAAGCTATCATGTTACCATGTTGCTGCTGAGAAATGAATTTTTTAAAATATCATGTTTGTGGAAATTATTACTTAGAAAAACAGGATTTGCTCCATTTCCTGTTTTTCCAGAAAACTTACATGTCTTATGCTTAAACAGAAATTGCATTTCTGATAAGGCACATACATAGAGAGTGCTTATTTACAAAGCAAGCTCAAATTCATGATTTCATATGGGTCCCCTAAACACGAGGAGGCAGCCGCCCAGGCGTGCCTTGTCACCTCTCCCTTAAAGAGGGGAAAACAGAGACCCAGGCAGGCTGGATAAGTGAGTTGTAGGACAGTGGAAAGGAAGCGCCAGTCCCCTGCGGTGCTTCCTCAGACAGAAACGGTGCTCCTCTCCAACTGAAAAAACAGTCAGCTCTCATTGCCACCACCAAAGGTGAAGTTCGGGCCTGCCAAAAGAAAAACTTTTCCATTATGAAAAACATGATTTGACAGTTATGCAAGTGACAGAGAACATTAACAAATAAGAGCATATGCTGTGGATTCTGCAAACGGTTTGCTGGTTGATAATTATATTTTGGAACAGTTTTATGATCACTTGAGTTGATCTTGGCCAGAGTTCCCAATTATTTCTGCATGTTATCTGCTGACCAAATGCAGCTTTCTAATCTCTTTTCACACACTTGGCACGTTTCCTTTCCGCACAGCCAATAATTCATTCGTTCGCTCACTGAGGGTTTATCAGGGTTTATCAGGTATCTCTTGCAAGCTCATGATTGTGCAAGATCTTGAAAAATGAAGTGGTTGATTCCAGTTCTAATTTCAGGAAATATTTCTTAGACAGCCAATATTTGAGTCCTTTCTCTACTAAGTGTAAATGTGTGTTTTGCCCAGGAGCCTAGCAAAATGATTGATTAGAAAGATTTTAGTTCTAGAAAGTCAAATTACCCCTGTAATCCCAACACTTTGGGAGGCTGAGGTGGTTGGATCACTTGAGGTCAGGAGTTCAAGACCAGCCTGGCCAGTATAGTGAAACCCCATCTCCAATAAAAATACAAAAATTAGGCAGGCAAGGTGGCACGTGCCTGTAATCGCAGCTACTCAGGAGGTGGAGGCAGGAGAATCACTTGAAGGCGGGAGAATCGCTTAAACCCAGGAGGTGGAGGTTGCAGTGAGCCGAGACTGCACCATTGCACTCCAGCCTGGGCAACGAAGCACGACTGCATCTCAAAAAGAAGAAGAAGAAGAAAGTTGAATTACTTAGACTTGTCACTTCATCACTCTGAGTCACACCTTCTTGGTCTAAAACATGAAGGGCTGGGTGAGAATTGTTTAAAGACATCTTCAAGACCTAGAGTTCTATGTTCTAGGGTGGTGCTGGTCTGGATTTGGAGTTAGCAACAGAAATCCCCAGAAAGTAACTACTGCAGGTGTCAGCCATGACTGGGACCAGCTGCACTCATCCCCTTGTCTTGCGGGATGAGGTCTGCATGTTTTGGGGCGAATGTTTTGTCATCTTCCTATGAGAAAGCAGCACTGGCCTGGGGGTCTTGCTCCTCCTGCCTCCCCCATTTGTTTTTCCTCTCTCACTGCTCTCCAAAAGAAGCGAGAACATTTTTTTAAAACGCATTTTATCAATGGAAAATTTTTATTTGAAATATGGTCATTTCCTTTTTATAATGTTGCTTATATTCAGGAAGGAAAAGCTGAGAATCCGTGGGCTTTGATTTTAAAACTCAAACAGAAGTGTTAGTTAATAAAACAAAGGCATTTTTCCCACTGTTCTGACGGCCGTTCTGGCAAATGGTTCCGGGGGCCGTGGGATGGTTTATGTTACCAGAAGTGATTCACTGGGAAGGTGAACCACTTCTTCTCGTCAGAAACCATGGAAACCCTCCATACCGCTCTGCTGCCCTCTTGGGGAGTTCTCAACAGAAGACACTGGAAAGTGGATGTCACTGGGATGAAGTTAGAAATCCCAAAAGTGCACTATTTGAGCAAGATCGAATTCAAAGGCATCACTGTTTTCAAAACCTGTTTTTGGCTTCCTTCCAATCTGAAGCCAACACCAACATTCTGTTATGCTGTTTCCCGTTGTGGGCGGATTGACTTAATTTTTAATGAGTGATTCACCACTCATGGCTGTATGTTTTCTGCCTGCTGAGCTGAGAATTAAGTCATGTTTCCTTTAAAAAATTCTTTTTGATATCAACTGAGTAATGTGGTTCTCAGTGTTTGAGACAAGGAGACATGTTAATATCACTTAAAAGAAGGCACTTAACCTGACCTAGGTTCTTAAGACACAGCAATCATGACGCCATCATGACTGGAATGCTCTCTAGAAAAGGAGTCTGTCTCATGCAGCTTTCAAAAACATTTCTTTCTATAAGAATATTTTCCAAAGTTGTGCAATTTTTTGAAACATGTTTTGAGGGTAGTACAAATCCAATCCATTTGGGAAGCCACGTGGCAGGTTTCCTAATGGGAAGCCTGGCAATATCATGTGTTTCCCCACAGTGTTCGCAGGGTCTCACCCCTGTCCACTCTGATTACTCCGACTGGCCTCTGTCCATCCAGCAGGGGTCTGGCAATCCTTTCTGATCCATAATCTTTATTAAAATAGCACCAGAGGTACTTGTGGCCACCAGAGCTATTTAGCTCCTGCCTTGGGCCCCACCCCTTACCAAACTGTTCCCTCTCCTGGGTCCCTCAACACCACTCCTTCAGGATGACTCTGAAGCACAGGCCACCCAATCTTTACAGTGAGTCCCTCCTGCCTGGCCTGAGCACAGACCAGTGAGCCCACCGAGTGAGCAGTTGAAGCTCATCCCTGTGTCCAGCACCTCGGGGCCCCCAGGGTCGGATTTTACCCAGTAGAACCCAAGAACCTAGAGGATGGGAAACACAGCCAGCAAGGAGGCGGCAGGAGGGGTGCAAATCAGAGGGGTAAGACAGGGAGGCTGGAGGGGCAGGTGGAGCATTTGGGAGTCAGTCATGGGGAAAACAACATGACCAGAAAAGGAGCAGAGGTGGGGCCTGCGAGGCTCAGGTGCCGAGTGTCTGTGCTAAGCAGCCACGTGGGGGTCAGCAGGTCACCCCTCTTCTAAGGACATCCATCTCCCTAGCTGCCCAGTGGAGCCACCTCTGCAAGGCTCTAGGGTTCTTGCCATCCAGGTTGGGCCCTCAGAAGAAACTGAAAATTTCTAGCACAAAATTCATAGCACACTGAAAATACAAGGGGTGGCAGCTGGGAGTCGCTTTTCTTTGGGGACGATCTGCTCTTATCCCGGCATCTTGGGCCTTGGCTCAGGGCTTCCTGAAGCTGAGCGTCCCTGGAGAGGAGGCCCCCCGTGCAGGGCAGCTGCTCGCCAGTGCTCCTGGGCCTAGGGGCACTCAGGACACACCTGGATACCCGCAGAGCCAGACCGCAGGCCTGGAGCCACTCCTTTTGCTGATGCACCTGCATCAGAAAGCCACACACCTGCTCTAGAAACCTAGGCACCAGGTCTAAAATCCAAATACGGCATCAGGAGCCCAAATACCGGGTTAGAATCCGAGTCCCCAGTCCGAAAACTAAATACCATGCAACAAATCCAAGTACCTCTTCAGAAACCCAAATACGTGGTCAGAAAGCCAAGTACGTGCCCAGGCATTTGTAATAATCGTGTAGGTGGGGGTCTTCATTTTCCTCCAGAACAGGTAGCCCCTTTCTGAAATTTGTCATAAAGCTAAAAATAATAATAATTGTTTTATTTCAGTGAGGCTGTAGTGCATTTTTTAATGTGTCTGCTGTTTGTAACACAGTGTGCCTGGGATATTTGAAAAAGTTTGAGGTTGCCCCTGGGCACAGAATCTAGGGTCCTGATTGAAAATGAGCAGAGGATTGAGGAAATAGACTCACTGAAATTGCGTATTCAGGTCTATGAAAGACAGAGAACTACATCGGGGTGTCACAGCAACCTGGGGGCTCCTTTTCTAAGTTTCTTAAATCCCCAGGAAAGGGTTTTCTTGGAGGATGTGGTTAAAAGGAAATGAACTACTAATCTTGAGAAATGAAAAGTCACGTTCAGAGAATGGCCTGACAGTTCTGACTGATCAGAGAGGGCATGTTTTCTCTAACTTCCATTTTCTACTTTATCCATAATTTATATGATGTGTGACGCATACTTGAAGCTAATGTGTGGTGGGGCCACCGCAGAGGGACAGAAAACAGTTGATGTGGAAGCCATGCCTGACTGTCACAGACGGGGGTGTGGGGGACCAGGGTCTCAGCCTGGAGGGGGCGAGGGAGCCCAGTGTCCTGGGATCCCCAGGGCTTACCCAGCGTGCATTGCGCATCGGGTCTCAGGAACCTGCGTTGCTGACGGATGTGTGAGTGAGTGGACAGGCGTGGAGGACCGGGGAGTAGGGAGAAGACAGTTGTATCTCAGCATTCCTCACAGAGCCTGGGGCAGCACTTAGCACAAACAGGGCTGGCTACTTAAAACCCGGGGTCACTCGTTCAAAAGGCAGGAAAAAAAGCTTTTTCCTTTCTTCGTGTTCTCTCTCTGGACCTTTCATAGTGGGGTGTGTGTGTGTGTGTGTGTGTTACCTTTTATTTAATGTCACATTCCCCCAGGCACTAGGATACTCTCGCTGCCTTCAACTGGGCAGGTAGAGGGCGTCCATGCAGCCCCCATCTTCTGTGTTGAGGAGTGGGGGGAGTCTCAGTTGCTGGCCAGGGCAGGAAGTGGACAGTCAAGAACCCAGCGGAGCGGGGCAGGAGGTGGGCCAGGTGTGAGTTGAGGGGCCATACCCTGGCACATGTCCCATTGCCCCACCAGAATTCCCTCACAAAACACAAGTTCAGAGATAAAATTCTTACGACAGGTGAAGGTAGCAGTTACAGAGAATTAAGCCCCAAGCACGAGGGTCTCTCTTCTGAGTAAGGGCCTGAGCACTGCTCTGCTCTCGCGTCCCCAAAGCCCACCCTGAGTACGAGAAGTGAGGGACAGAGTCCTGCAGCGTCCACCCCGTGGTGACTGGTGAAGGATTTTCTTTTCCAGGGGAGCACAGCCAGAGCTCTCTTCTCTGATTCCATCATTAGTTTCTGGAAAAGCCTTCCCTGCCCACCCCATCTGATGCTACCTCTCTGACTTCCAGCCCCACATTACTTTCTGTACCCCCGTTTTACTTTATATTGTCATTAAAGCACTTACCAGTGTTTGGAACTGTGGTATTTACCCATTCTCTCACCCGCAAGAACACAGGCCCCACAGGATGGGGATCCCATCCCTCTGTCCCCTCACACAAGTGTTGGCAGCACCCCGTGAATTTTAGGTGCATGAATGAATAGTCCTTACATGACTTTATATCCTTTTAGAAGCAAGCTGGATATAAATAAATAAATGAAATCTGGTGGCTCACGCCTGTAATACCAGCAGTTTGGAAGGTCGAGGCAGATGGATCACGAGGTCAGGAGAGAGAGACCATCTTGGCTAACACGGTGAAACCCGTCTCTACTAAAAATACAAAAAAATTAGCCAGGCAAGGTGGTGGGTGCCTGTAGTCTCAGCTACTCAGGAGGCTGAGGCAGGAGAATGGCGTGAACCCGGGAGGTGGAGCTTGCAGTGAGCGGAGATCGCGCCACCGCACTCCAGCCTGGGCGGCAGAGCGAGACTCTGTCTCAAAAAGTAAATAAATAAATAAATAAATAAACTAACACCTCCAAGTGTCTCCCTCAATTTTCAGTTATTTTTCTCTGTCCAACACCAGACTAGCTTCAGTGATTTCTTTCACTGATGTGGCCACATTTGTTTTGTTTTATTTTGTGACCGTGCAGCCTGATGTCACAGGGGCTATTAGTCCTCCTGACTCCCTGCTGGAACACAGGGGAGAGCCTCATTCCAGGTCTGCACTGGCCCCAAACTGGGCCAAGACTGCACATTTCAGTTCACTTTGGGTTTCTGATAGCAGTTCTCTCCCCAATCCCCCATCCCCAGGATTCCTAAGAGCTAAAGGATGTGCCCACCAATCCAAGCCACCTACTAGCATTGAACTTCTGTCTTGAAAGGGATCTGGTTTTGAACCAGTCACTGGGAGATGCGTTCTAAGGTGAGGCCTTCGTGGTCAATAAACCCGTAAGTGTCGCCCACCAAAAAGAGTAAATCTGACCTCAGTCCCGTCCCACGGTGGTGTCTATTCCATCAGGGCAGAGGGGCAGCAGCTGGCAAGAGAGGCTCAACCCCCACCACTCCTGAGAGCCAGGAGGCCCCAGCATTCAAACTCAGACTTCACAGATCCGCACATCTTTGTTCTCAGAGAGGAGAACCCAAAGTGTGTCTCCCAGTGAGTTCTGAGGATGAGGGAATTATGAACAGCACCATGTCTGCTTGTGAGATAAGCCGACCCACCTGGTTCCTCATAGTGGGAGGTGGCTCAAGGGTCAAGTGGCCCATTCTGTCTGGTCCTCTTGGTTTTCTTCCATCCGCTTCCCTGGAGATGGTTATGTGCTTTGCTTCTTACTAACAGTAACATATCCAGAAGCCAAGGCAAGCTAGGAGGAGGAGTGAGATCTGGATCTGCGGATCCAGAATAGCAAAATTACCCAGCTGAGGCTTAGCTGACTGTCCAGACCCTGACGGTGGGGTTTAGAATTGGACAGCATCCAAGCCGTTCTGTGATTTCATCAGCACCATCATGCAATAAGCTGTTGTAAACACCTAGATGAAAACCTGTTTTCCAACGATGCTGCAACATTTGATTAATTCTTCAGGATGGGATAGCAAGATGGCTAAAGCAAGCATTGCTTGCAGTCATGATGAATTTGCTGAGTCTCAGAGGAAAATTGCCAGGCCACAAACTAATCATTCTTAGGTGCCTCATTTACCATTCTGTCCATGTTTATACCAACTCTACACGAGCGTGCACACGCACACACACACACGCACGCGAAATATTCCAGACCACCTTGAGCTAAATGAATTTGACCTCTATTTATAAAATGTGCATTAGCGTGAAATGGAGGGGGGCTTTCTTTAAGGGTTCAGCAAGCCATCTAGCCCACATGCTCCTGTCTTAGATGCCAGCCTTGGTCTTAAAGAGCCTGGTTTCTAAGGGAAAATTCATGTCATGGACATCTTGTTGCCAGGAATCAGTGTGATTCACTTTTCATTTCAGGATGATGTTGAGTCTCCTGTGTTATTCCCAGTGTGGACGTGGAGCAGTGACTGATGTATAATTATTTGGAAGGGAGAGGGCTTCTCTAAGAAGGACATACAATGTCGGAAGCTTCCGTTGCTTGGCAACACGTAACTTTACCTATGTTTCACCAAAGGCAGTTTAAAGGGCTAAAGATGCCCATTCATGCAACAGTAGATTATAAGGAAGATCTCAAAACCTGCCCCGTCAAAATCACTCTTTCCACCATAGAAATAAACACCGAAGAGAGGGTTTGGGACGTGTGGGTGTTGGCTTGTTGCACACCAGTGAGGAGGGTGGGAAAGAAGGCAGTGGTGCCCCCATTTTTCTGGAATCGTACTATATACATGCCCTGTTAAAGTTGATTCGAATCACTCATTCCTTACAATAAAACCTCCAACCTGAGACTCCCCTTCAGAATATATGCCCCTGCAGCTTCCCCCGTTTTTATGACTGTGGGACCTTGCTGGAACCCGTGCCAGTCCCTTCCCATCCAGCTAGTATGCCTTCCAGCATTCAGCTTCAGCCCCCAACCTTGTTTCATGTCAGCAACTGAGCTCATGAAAACTCTTCTTTCCAGTGAAGGAGGAGGCTGAGAGGTGCACCAATGGCTAGATCCAGGCACACACAGGCTCCAAGTTTACAGAAACAGGGCCGTCATGTCCCGGCTGTTGGGAGTTCCTGTGAATGCTACAACCCTCATTTCTTTTTGAAGTGGGTGTTGTGAGAAGCATGTCTGTTCATTGTGGCAGCCTGAGTTTTGGAGGCCCCCACAACATTCTTTCCTATGTGGAAAGAGTTTTCTTTTTAATTCAGAAACAACAAAACTTCTCAGCCTCAAACCAGGCCAAGCTTATAGTGTCATGGCAAAAAAAAAAAAAAAAAAAAAAAAAAAAAAGGAAAAAGAAGAAATTAAAACAGGCAAAGCAAAAAGCAAATAGAAAAAAAAAGAACACAGTGCAACAGTCAAAATCAGGTTAACTTAACGAATTTGGGCCGAACTTAGATTTAACATTTCCTTGAAGTTTGGCTTCCATAAACCACCTGTCTGTTTCAAACAGCAGCCTCTGAAGTACAATCCAGCTTATTTCTCCCTTTTGATCAATGCTTTTCCCAGGAATCAAACCCAGCTCTTAAGAGCACTTGTAATGAAAGCTGAAGACAGCTGACCACTGGCCCTGAACACCCAGGTACACTCTGAGTTTGCCCACAAGGAAAAGTTACGGAGTCCACATGCTCCAAAGGGGACTCCATGTTCAAGGTCATCTCCCAAGTTCCTCTGCTGCTGCTGGCTGTGAGGCATTGATATCCCCCCAACAACCTGGACTCAGGGGCTGCAGCCTCAGAGGACTAGCACTGTGGAGTTCAAGTTCAGTTCAGCACTTGAATAGTACATCCTTCAGGAAACCAGGGTGCTGAAGACTGACAAGCAGAATCAATAACATTCATGTATATTTTAAAGCCAGAGTTCACAAATTAGAGACCATAGGAATTAGTATAAGGACATGTACATGTATTTGTGGCTATGTGTACTAGTTACAAATAAGAGACAAGAAAGGAGATATACAAATGGGGGAACCAAGCGTATTCAAAACTGAATATGGCAAAAGTTCAAATGAATGTGACCTAACAACAAAAAATATATAGTTTCTCATTTCTAGGCATATAACTTCTGCTTTTTCTAAACCATTTCTCAAGTTATTGATAATAATATAAATTCTGTCCTTAAATTGCTTAATGAAGAAGAGTAAATTAATGTATTTTAAGATGATCTTTCTGGGTTTTTGTTTGTTTGTTTGTTTTTGAGACAGAGTCTCGCTCTGTCGCCCAGGCTGGAGTGCAGTGGCCGGATCTCGGCTCACTGCAAGCTCCACCTCCCAGGTTCAGGCCATTCTCCTGCCTCAGCCTCCCGAGTAGCTGGGACTACAGGCGCCCGCCACCTCGCCCAGCTAGTTTTTTTGTATTTTTTAGTAGAGATGGGGTTTCACCGTGTTAGCCAGGCTGGTCTCGATCTCCTAACCTCGTGATCCACCCGTCTCGGCCTCTCAAAGTGCTGGGATTACAGGCTTGAGCCACCGCGCCCGGCCCCGATCTTTCTGTTTTTAAGTCCCGCTGCTTCCGTCACATTTACAGTGGCACACACGGACACTTCCATCTGTCCCCATTCGTCATCACTGTGAGATGAAGCTGAGAGTTCGATTCACTAAGTTTTATATAGCCAGTACCATGTGAAACACACGATTTGATTTAAGTGTGTGGTGTGACTGCAATGGGAAGCAGCTGAACACACAGCAGCAATACTGCAACATCACCATGACAACCAGTGGAAATAATGGCCCCCTTTGGGAATAAAAGAGATCTCAAATCCTGTTGCAGAGTCAGTAGCACTGGCTGTCTGCAGTAGAGATGGTTTTCGATGATTGTTTCAGAAATTCCTTATCAACAGAAAATGAATGAGAAGGGGAGTTTTCAGAAGATAAATGGATTTGCAGACAACTAATGCGATCATCAAAATCACCAAGGAAAGCAAAGCAGCGATTGGGGAAGCTGAGGCTGAAGTAGCAAGGGCATTCCCCGCAGGCTGCTATTCCAGTCACTGTGAAAGCCTGGTCACTGTCTTTGCCATGCAGAACACATCTCTGGGAACGCTGTCGATCTGTGCCTCCATCTTTTAAAGCTTTCCATTTCTGTCTGGATTTTGTCTTTATGGGAGGCAGGAATAATAGTGAATTGAATGAAATGGAGTATATAAATGTCTAGCACAGTCCTTGGCACATAGAAAGTGCTCTATAATCAGCACTTCGCATCAAATTCTGGGGACAAATGAAAGTGAGTGCCTGGCACTGCACATAGGAAGTGTAATTGTCTTTTAAAGGAAAAGACGTGGCAGCAGACCATCCTCCCGACATGACGTGCTGCGTTGATGCGTTTACGTCCCTGTTCCTTCTGAAAGACTCAAAATTGTGTTGGAGCTACTGGTGCACATTTGTAAGACCTGCACTAGTGACCACGCCACTGGGAAGGGCCCTTCTTTATGAAGTCGCCATATTCCCGGGGAGACTGGTCAACCCATAGAATGTGAAATAAAGAAGCTATGTGAAAAAAAATTCCCCTTTGTCACAGAGAAAGAGAACTTGGTGAGACTGGGCAGCTGCAGGAGCCTCAGTTTTTCAGATAACAGAACAGAGTAAAACTTGAGGGTACATTTCCCTTTTTGTTTTAGGAAGTGCTGTAGAAGGGGGCAAAGAGATCTTTGATATGAGAAGGTACTTCTTCAAAGCAGCATCGTGCCTGAAATAGCATTGTTCTCTACGCTAAGAGAGGGGGAAATGGGAATTTGCTGTTCAACGGGTTTAAAGTTTCAGTACCAGAGATGAACAAGTCTGAGAGCTCTGCTGTGCCACATCATGCCTCTAGTCACCGAGACTGCGTTGCACACTTTTTTGTTAAAAGGGTAAATCTCATGTCAAATGTTGTTACAACAATTAGAAAACAAAACAAAACAAAACAAAAAACCCTAGACCGTATTTGCGGAAAGGCACTAACCGTACATGTGCTCAGGAGCTCTTTTATGTCTTCTTCACTCCATGCTGTAGTTCAATTTAGTTTTGCTTTGCAAGGATCCTCGGAAAGTGTATCATCAGCAATGACTTTTATTTTAAAACTACATGTGAACCACAGGGGGAAATCATGATCGACGCTGCTCATTGTCCTTCCTCCCTGTGGGCTGTGAATCCAACTCATCCTGGGAGCGGGGTGCTTTCGCCGTCTGTTCCTCTCTGAGCTCAGTGCACAGAAGCATTCTGCTTACCCAGCTGGGACTGCCGACTGCACCATGGAGCACGCGGGTTGCCCGGCTCTCAGCAGCTACGCTGGATTGTGTGCCACCTTTCTTACTGACTGATTATGAACTTAAAAAAAAAATCACTCTGCTGCAGTGAATTATACATTTATTTTTAAGCATTTATTTCAACTCGAGATGAGCGGTCTCTCCTGTAAATTTCTCCCTGCTGGATCTTTGCTCTGGTTTGTGATGACATAGTGTGAGTGCCGGCAGCCGCGAGCTTCAGAAGAAAAATTACAAAGGGAATACCCAGTAAATAATGTATTGCCTTCTGCATCAGTAGCCTGCTTGGGAATGTTCAGATTATCAGCCCAGGAGACTCCAGTGCTGTGGACATGGATCTGACCGAGTTGGTCACCTAGGGGCTACTGAGAACGCGGGGCTCTGTAAGTATCCATGGATGCGCAGCGCAGACGCGGAAAGGGATTCCCAGAACGTTCCTTCTGTTGCTGGTTTAGATTGTGAGGAAAAAAATGCATTTTCTGTGAGTCTTTAATTTAATATTAAGTGTTGCTACTGGTTGACGATTTAGGAATGTCACAGCAGTTTTATTCCTTGTCAACTCTGTGCTTGAGCCTCTCTCCCGGTTTCTAAAATGTAACATCCATTAGTTGGTGGGGTAACAGTTTGGATCAAATGATTTTCTGCCTGTTTTATGTCTTCTACTTCATTCAATTGATACTTAATGTATAAGTAATCTCTCTTTCACCTAAAATAAAAGAGCTAAATTTTCTTTAAGCAAACAGAACACCCTTAGAATTTTGGACCCACACCCTTCAACTAACATGAAAATGTTAAGAGACATTTTGGGAAATATTTTACATGGAAGCTGACTAACCAAGGATTTGAAATGTCACAACACAAAATTGGAGGGGAGATTTTCTCTAGCTGCGTTTCTTTTCTCCCTCTCTTTTTTTAGAAGCATACTGCTTATAGTTTAAGACCATATCCTGTTGAATGAATAGCCTACGTTCTCAGAAACTGTATATTTGATAAATGCTCAAATTGTTTTTAAATTGCTAGTGCTCCCATGTGGGTAAGCTCAGATATATTATGGCTCACCTATGAATTGGTTTTGATACTTATGATGAGAACAGACTTCCTGCTGAGAATAAATATTAGATTTCATTCGATGTGGTGCTTCGTTTAAATCAGTTTATCCCCGAACCTGGTTTTTTTTTTTTTTTTTTTTTTTTTCCTGCAAAGTGAAGAAGGCCCTACAAGCTCTTGCACTGCACTCAGAGGAAAAGTCATCCCTGGCACCGTAAGAATTCCACCAAGCCTCACTCACTTGGGCAACTGCCCAGAAATGCTCAGCGGTGTTCAGACACCTCATGTCTCAGTAGGTGACCGTGCCCACTGACAGGAAGCTACCACTCCAGGACCATGCCCTCTCCGTTCACAGTCATGCCCTCTCCATTCACAGTCATGCATCTGAACTCTGCAGGTACCATCATGAGAGACTACTTTCAACATTTGCTGTATTTTGTTCACACTAAGAGAGAATATTTGACTTTCGTATTAAAGAAGCTAGGCTAAAACAACTAATCATGTTTTACCTATACTGTGAAAGGGCTTCCATCCATTTATCTAATCAACTTATGTTCCATCCCAGTTACTCTGTGTGCAGAGAGATCAGATTGTGTGTATGCGTGTGTGTGTGTGGTGTGTGTGTGTGTGTGTGCGTGTCTGTACTATGTATGGGACATCACACGGAAACCAGGGAAGGAATGCATTTATAGAAGTGGAAAGTTCTCAGGAAGTCTTCAGCTTGGGATCTGCTTTCACACCGAGCACTTGGTGTCAGTGTGCTGGAGAAAGACTGATAGTAAGTGAAGTGTGGGCACGACTAGAGTGCCGGAACTTTCCTTGCATAGTATTTTATCCCAGTCATGCACTGGGGGATTCTGGACATTTTGTCAGACCCCCATTTTGATGGAGATTTAAATCCTTCCACTCCCGGAATTGCTTCTTCGCGCCTGTTCAGTGCTGCTGTGCGGTTCAGTGGCCCACCCTCATGTTCAAGAGTGCCTCTTACTTCAAAACCCCAGGCAGACCCCCATCCCAGTGCATAGGTAGGGGCTGCCAGGTGCTCAGGTCCCCTGTCCCCAGAGGAAACTCCTCAGAGAGGCCAATTAAGGACTATGCCCTCCCTTTTCTGACATAGGGGTCTCCCACGGGATGATGACATGTTCTGGGAGATAAAATGGGAAAGTTCTTAGTATTAGGAACACAGGATGCAGTGAAAACCAGCCACGCATTAGGTGGGCAAATGTAAGAGCGCACGCTGTAATCTGGAGTAAGGGGCACTGGAAACGTCACCGGGGCCCCACAGGTTGACAAGGCTGTGGGCGCACCTGCTTTCTCCTCTCTCCCATCCCTCATCAGTAAACACCATGACCCTCAGGACCCCTGGCAGCAGCAGGGGAGGTGGCAGTGTTCCCTCTCACCTGATCTTTGCAGGCTGGAGGGCTGTCTTGCTGGCTTTGCTTGTACTTGGTAGAGCACAGCTACTGCCTCGGGAGCAAAGACCCAGGCTGTGCCAAGGCAGGACTGTGAGTCCCAGTCATGGGGACCCCCGGGGCAGCCACGGTCTCATCCATCACCCCCTCTGACAGCCAGAGCCTACGTGTCTGTGGAGGGAAGAGCAAAGCTGTCAGCATGAGTATGTGCGTGTTCAGCTGACTGTGGACTGCTCCTGCCTGTTTATTTCTGCTGTGACTTCAGGGTGCTGAGGGCATCGAGGGGGAACAAGGCCATCAGGAGGAAGTGGGCGAGGACAAAATTGTTTCCAGGGAGTTTGTACAAAGGTGGTCACTTGCAGGGGAGCTGCCTAGGGAGGGGGCAGGTAAGACACTGCTGTTCAGGAGGAAGTCAGTAGCGAGGAGCACCCTCTATCTAATTCCAGGGGCCCTACCAATCAGAACAGCTGCCAAGGAAGGAAGATGCAACAGTGTGTAGGTTGGTAGGAAAAGTCAGTGATATCAGAAGGATGGATACAGGGAGGGCCAGGGCCTGCTCCTGGCTGCTGGAGCCCTGCGTGACACATGGCGCACGCTCAGGCAGCCATGTCTGAATGGCTGAAAATGATCCGATGAATGACACAATACCAATTGGCTTTGCAGTGTTTGGGAGTCAGTCATGCGTCTTTTTTTTTTTTTTTTTTTGAGACAGGGTCTTGCTATGTCACCCAGGCTGGAGTACAGTGGTGCGATCACAGCTCGTGACCTCCTGGGCTTAAGCAATCTTCCCACCTCAGCCTCTCAAGTAGCTGGGACCACAGGCATACACCACTGTACTGGACTAATTATTTTTAGTTTTTGTAAAGATGGGGGTCTCACTTTTTCACCCAGGCTAGTCTTGAACTCCTGGCTCAAGTGATCCTCCTGCCTTGGCTTCCCAAGGTGCTGGGATTACAGGCATGAGCCACCGTGCCCAGCCTGGGAGTCATATGTCCTATGGATGCTGGGTTTTTTGCCTCTGCAGATGTGCATGCACAGATAGACCATGTACAGTCTTGAAGAGCAGAGTGGACTGTGGCTCAGACACCAGGTTCAAATCCTGGCTTGTCACTTCCTTCCTGACTTCAGGAGGTAACTTGACTGCTGTAAGGTAGTACCTTCCTCGTTGGTGATGAGAGACATAGCTGAGATGATTCTTGTAAACCACTCAGCACATGCCTGCACGTGAGTGAGCCCTGTAGAGTGTAGCTGCTGCTGTTGTGGCTGTTTCCTTCTCTGTGTTCTCCTAATCACACTGGGTGGTTGTCATTTTTGGGAAAAGAGACGTTAAAAAATGTTTTCCAATACATTAAAAATATTAACACTGTTGATTCTTTTAGAATCATGCTGTGTAACTCTTACTTTAAAACTATACTCTGTTACATTCATCCTGTAATAGTGTTTAACAAAAAGGAAAAAGAAAAAAAAAACAGAAAGTAGCATAATAATATCCGTGAGCAGTTTTTAAGTGTGAAATAATCCTGAATAGCTAGAAAATTCAGAGGACATTTCGCCTTATGCGTCTGTGGCAGTTCATGCGCGGACATCAGGCTCTGGAGTTCTGCCAGCATTTTAAAATTAGAACTAAAGAAATGGGCCCCAACTTAATTAGTATAAATGTTGCCGTGCAACTTCTAATAATGAGTGTAATTTGCAATACATGCTCACCATGTAATTTAGCACAATGGGAACCCGCAGACTGTAGGACTAGTGTTTACTCAAGAGAAATGATTAATACAGAAAGGAACAAAGTTTAGCAACTGGAAGCCTTTGCAGGGGCCCCATGGATGCTTGTTGGGATTCTCCCATTTATATCACCCCATTGGCAACACCCCACCGATTCCCACCCCAGAGCGTCTGCCAGGACCACAGAGAGGAAGCTGTGTCATCTACTTAGTTGTACAACAATCTACACATGAGTGGGTGCCTCAGTTTCCTTCTCCGTAAAATGAGGGTGATAATGGTCCTAACATCTTATTGTTGGGGGGATTAAATGGGTCAATGATGTAAAGCACTTAGGAAAGGGCAGAGTGTGCTGCGCACGACAAATGTCATGTGTTAATAACAATGATACTACGCTTATGACCATCTTTGCAAGTGTGATCCTCCATGGGGATCTTGGATGCCAGACTGAGGAGGGTGCCCTTCATCCCAAAGCACAATACATGTTGGTCCTGGGGTGATTTGTCTTCATTGAGGTAAAATTCACATAACATAAAAGTCGCCGTTACGAAGTGTACAGTCTAGAGCATTATGTACATTCACAGTGTTGGGCAGCCATCACCTCTACTTAGGTACAACACATTTTCATCATCCAAAATGAAACCTGAACCCACTAAGCAATCAGTCTCCATTTCCCCCTTCTCCCATGCTGGCAACCACCAATCAGTTGTCCATCCATATTGATTTACATATTCTGGATATTTTCCATCACCATCCAGTATGAGACCTTTTGTATCTGGCTTCTTTCATATACCAACGTGTTTTGAAGTTCACCTGTTCTGTAGCATGTATCGATATTTCATTCCTTTTTAGGCTGAATCTTATCTCATTGAGTTACTATGTTTTGTTTACACATTCATCAGTGGATGAGCTTAGGTTGGTTTCTGCCTTTTGACTGTGATGAATTATGTGCTATTACGATAGTCATGGATGAGTTTTTCTTTAAACACATTTTCAGTTCTTTTGGATATATACCTAGGAGTGGAATTTAAACATTAGTCTATGGTTAAATTTTGAGGAACCACTAAATCTTTCCATAGTGGCTGCACCATTTTAATTCTTACCAGCAATGTCTGGGGGTTCTAATTCTTCTGCATCCGTGCCAACACTGGTTTTCCTTTTATTTTTTTCTAAATTATAGCCATCCTAAGAGGTGTGAAGTGGTATGTGATTATGGTTTGGGTTTGCGTTTCCTTAATGAATAGTGATGGCAGGCATCTTTTCATGAACTTTCTGGCTGTTTGAATGACTTCTTTGGAGAAGCATCTATTCAATCCTCGGCCTGTTTTTTGGGTTGTCTTTTTGTTGTTGAGTTGAAAGAGTATTTTATGTATTCTGGCTACTACGTCCTTACCAGATAAATCATTTGAAACTACGTTTTCCGTTCTGTAGGTCATCTTTTCACTTTACTGTGTCTTCTGATGCACAAAAGTCCTGAGATGATTCTAGACAGAGACTGAGCATAACAGTGAAAAACATTGCATTATAAAGTGAGAGACTCCTTCCTCTCTTCGTTCTCTTCCAACCTTCCTTATACCCAGAAAGAAAGTCTCAGCTTGGTGGTGGTGTGGCCTTGACACCCGTCTAATCCTTGCTTATCTACCTTTTTAACAAAGAGAGAACAGGCTCTAACCCAAGAGCCTTACACAGGGCCAGCCAGGAAATTCATAGCCTGTCTTCCCCATCTTCACTGGTGATACTCAGCCTCCTATTTATACTAATGACAAAGAGTTTTAACATAATGGATTTGATGTTTTAAAAAATGGGTGAGTGATATGATAAGGCTTGTGAAGGTGCTAAGAGAATAGCAGAACTGCTGGTGGACGCCTCTGGGCGTCCCTGAGTAGGTGACAGATGGGGGGTGCCCAAGGACCCTCCGTCTGGTGATCGGAAGTGGGGCAGATGGAGGACGCTGGGCAGGCCGGCCATGAGCCAGCCGCTGGGAAGCCATTACTGACTCCTCAGTATGTCCCAGGAGTCTTCCTGGACACCGTTCTCCATTCTTTCTCCCTTAATCCTCTCAACTGCCCAGCAAGGTGAGGAAGGCCTTGAGCTTCAGGGCTGAAGAGAGAGAAGGGAAAGGTGTGAAGGTTGGCTGAGAGGAATGTGGCAGGACTTGGTGAGGAATGGATGTGGGGGAAGGAGTGTCTAGAAGGATCTGGAAGGATCCATGGCCAGTGAAGGGAAAGATGGACAGACACGGAACTAGAAGCAGCATTTGAGAAGCCTCTTCACGTTTTTCATAGCTTGGCCTGTTTGAGTTTCCTGCGACTGCTGTAGAAAATTACCAGAAATTGGCCAGGCTGGGTGGCTCACGCCTGTAATCCCAGCACTTTGGAAGGCTGAGGTGGGTGGATCACGAGGTCAGGAGATGAAGACCATCCTGGCTAACATGGTGAAATCCCGTTTCTACTAAAAATACAAAAACAAAATTACCTGGGTGTGGTGGTGGGTGCCTGTAGTCCCAGCTACTTAGGAGGCTGAGGCAGAATGGTATGATCCCAGGAGGGGGAGCTTGCAGTGAGCCGAGAT
>NW_012122376.1:720789-759541 GCF_000951035.1 Colobus angolensis palliatus | reverse complement strand
GGAAGGAAGGAAGGAAGGAACGGGAAGGGGAAGGGAAGAAGGAAGGAAGGAAGGAAATTACCAGAAATGTAATGACTGAAATCAATAGAGATGTGTGGTCCCACAGTTCTGGAGGCTGCAAGCCTGAAGCCAAGGCCTCAGCAGGGCAGTGCTCACTTTGAAGGCTCTGAGAGAGATCCCCCCTTCCGTCCTCCAGAGTCCGTCGGCTCCCGCAGTCATTGGCATTCCCCAGCTTGTGGCTGCCTCCCTCCAGCTTCCACCTCCATCTTCACGTGGTCTTCCTCTCAGTATACTTGGTGTGCCACCTCCTCTTCTTATAAAGACACCAGTCATTGGATTTAGGGTCCACTCTAATCCATCATGACCTCATCTTAACTAACTACATCTGCAGTGACCCTATTTCTAAATAAGGTCACATTCTGAGGTTCTAGATGGTTATGAATTTGGGGGACGCTGTCAACCCCCAGTACTGTATTGTTTGCAGGTGGCTGATGACCCATTCCCACTGAAGGTCTTGAGGCATGACTGACACCATTGAGTGTCCCAAACCAACCTGGTGCATCCACTTTCACTCAGAAGTTCTGACCTCAATTGGCATTGGCACCGTCAGGGTCCCTGGAGATTTCACAGAAGAGCAGGGAAGCAGATTTTCACAGACAAGTTTCAACCTGAGCACAGGAATTGTATACCTAATCAACTTCTAGGTGCCACTTTGGTACTTAACGTTGACTTGAAAATCGTTGCTTAATTTAGGTCTGTTTCCTGTCTGAACTAAATGGAGTCCAGGAGGTTTATAGTCTTTCATGCTTTTGCTAAATTGTGTTTTACTTTGTTTCCAACTAAAAATGAGAGATCAAACTATAGTTACGCCATGTTGATACAGAGTTCCGTCTTTATTGCAAACTTCGCCACACGGAGCTGGAAGACATCTGAGTGTAGGGATCATGTTCTTTGTCTTTGTTGGCCTGACTCTGCCAGACCTGGGGTACAGCAGCAAGGAGACCCGTAAACATTTGGGGGTATAAACGAATAGAGAAAGCATAGTCCGGCTGAATGGAGGGGCCTTTCCTGCATCCCAGAGATGGTGTCAAGTCCCACAAAAGACTCTTTTCTACCAGAAGAAAAGTATTTCTGTCATGTCTCTGCCATAAAGTTTTCTCTCCCCTCCTTCCAACCTCCTCATTGTCATTGAATTTCAAATAAAAGGATACTGTTTGCTCAAAAGTGACACCAGAGTTTGATACAGCTCAAGTACAACTCCACAGCTCCTAGTCAGGTCAATTCTTACTTGACCTAAACATTTCTAAGCACAATTGAATAAACTCGAATTCTCACTGCCTATTTCCTCTTTTCCTATTACCTGATTTTCTAGAAGATTGTGACATTTATTTACTTTGAGGTTTCTCTCTCTCTTTTTTTTTAAGTAACCAACTAAGGGGTTCTCTCTCAAAAGACATATAATTCTGTGACTCTCCATTCATAAATATTTGAGGGAATGTGGCTGAGTGTTTATAGAGACCTGGGTTGGAGAAAAATACTGCTCACCTCCAACCTTTTTTCATAAACCTTTTGGCTAGTTCATTCACTCCTTGAACAAATATTTATGAAGCACCTATTTTAATGACGCAAGGGTTTTTCCAGGTAGGCGAGAATGAAAATGAAGTTCTGAGTGGAGACGTTTAGAATCCACAAACCACACAGTGTTAACCTCTGTTAGTGCCAAAATAATCCATGGATATTATTTGGGTAGGGGGAGGAGTTAAAGTAAATATTTCCAACGGATTTTTGGAATTTACAAAATGTGTGTCCATTTGTCCTGAAAGGGGATGTTTGTCTGTTTCAATAGAGCTTCCCATGCTTGTCCCGATAAAATCTTACAATGTTTCAGAATAATTCCCAGGTCCTGTGAGCTATGACCCTGGAGATGTGGGTTTCTGAAGTCTGGTTGCTTTCAGACTGCTGGGATTTGAATTCAGGCTCTGCCGTTTTACCAGCTGAGCAGCCTTAGGCAGATTACTTAGCCTCTCTGATCCTCAGTGTGCACAGCTGGAAGGCAGGCACCATGAGAGTCTTGTACTGTCTCAGCGAGCTGCTGTGGGATCAGATGTGTTCTGCAGAGAAAGCGCCATGAAGACTTTATGCCCTGATCAGCATCTACATCTTGACTTTTGTTCATCTGCACAACTTGCTCGGCTTCTGTACATGATTGTCTCTGAAATAAGCGGCCACCTTCTGCCTTGCACACCTCGTTCCTACATGGATAATCCCTCCTACATCCCAATACTGACTTAGGGATGGAACCCCGAGCTTCTCATCACCCCTGCTGCTTACAGGGGTTGGATTGGCGCTGGTAGTCAGCTTCCTCCAGGAAGAAGGCATCTCTCACCACTGGGGAGGCTCAGGAGGCTCCACACCACGTGTGCCTGCCTGCAGAGTCCCCTGCGCTGGGAAAACTGCCCAAGGGAGACAGTGCATCCACCATCTCTCTGCAGCCCTGCTGGCTCGTCTGCCCTGGCCTCCCTGCCTCCCTTTCACCCTCCCTGCCTCCCTTTCATCCTCCCTCCCTCCCTCCAGGTGCCTTTGCAGCCTCAGGGGACTCATGTTGCACCTCTGGCTTCCTCCTGGAGCTTCTGGAAGGTGAAATAAAGCCCCTGGGATGCCGAGCTCTCTCTGGACCTGAAAAAGCCTCCCATCAAGAGAGAGAAATCCTAGAGATTCTTAGCAAAAGTTTCAGTAACCAGGGATAATGGGACAGCCAGTCCTGGGTTTCTAAACCCAGTTGATCAATATCCCCTTTATTCTAGTAGGTCAGGGGACTCTGGAGTTGGGGGCGGTATTTCCTGGGAGACAGCCAGTCCAGGCTGTTGGAGCATCCCGCCTTTGCTTTCAGTATGGAAATGAGCCCGACACACCTGGGCTAGTCACATCTTCCCAGAACCTACTGTGCTAACTCTGGCCAGGACTCAAGGATGTAAGAAGTAGGAGATGCAGGAGCAGGGGCACAGAGCTGCTGGCCCTTTCTCAGAAGCACATCAGCTGAATAAATGCACCAAAGCCTCAGGGCATCCAGCCTGCGTCCTCATCCTGCCAGGGCCCCTGCTCTTCCTGTCACTGATGAATGCAGCCAGTCAATCGACAAACCTGCATGAGTTCACTGCCCAGTGCTAAGTCCCAGAAGTGACAAAGAGAGAGAGAGAGAGGAAGAGAGAGAGACAGAGACAGAGAGACAGAGAGAGACAGAGAGGAGTCTCTGGTCTGGCTGGTGCTGGGTTACTTTGTCCCCTGCAGATCTTACCAGGATTGCACCTTATCGGTCAGGGGCTGCCTGGAACTTCAGTGCTGGAGGCCCGGCCGGCTACAGTGTCACCTCCACCGTGGTGCTGGCCGTCACTGCAAGCCACAGAAGCACTTTTTCTCCTGGCAGCCGGGAGCTGCAGCATCCGGGGCGGGGGGGGTCTCACTGTTCAGCGGCCTGCACATTCGGAAGGTTTATATCTTCGGGACTGAAAATTGGGGTCCCCTTTAGATTTCTATCTCCTGCTTGGTAACGTCAGTATATAGTAAGAGAAATAAAATGGATTTTGTTGCCTTCTCGTTTGGTTGCCTTTGAGCTGACATATTTTAAAGTGTTTGTTTACATTCCAGAAAAGGGTAAAATGTCAATGGCAGGTGAACTTGATGTTCTTTTACTTCCTGAGAAATCAGGGATGTTTCCTTGCATTCGTGAACCACTTGGGGTGAGCTGAAGGGTGCGGCAGCTTCTATGAGACTTGGTCTCTGCTTCAGGGCATGGAGCTGACATTTGCCAAGGCCCCCTGTGTGCCAGCCAGTGCCAAGGGCATGCTTCTTCCCTGTGGAGCTTCCCCCAAGGTACAACGCGGTCACTATTGTGCTCATTTTACTCTGAGTCTGAAAGAGCTGGCCCAGGGCTACACGGCTGGTGGACTGGAGCTTAGGTCGTCCTGAACTTGTGGCCCAGGCTCTTTCCAGCGTCTGTGCTGCTAGGACAACAGCTGTGCCTTGAAAGATGCTGAAAAGAATTCAGCCGTTTAGGTTTTAGAACTTGGGCTTTCCCAACTCCTTCATTGTTTAAATATTACCAATGAAATGGAGAAAATCTATTTAGCCCATTATTGTGGTCATGTTTCATATTAAGACAACAAAATTTCTCTCTGGTTTCTGCATGGTGGCCTCACCTCCCTCCATGGCCAGGAGTCAGGGGACATATGAGTCACCATCCAAGTCCTGACCCTCCTGAGAGAAAGCAGACAAGACTGATGATTACACTGAGCAATGACCATGAGCTGAGATGGTCCAGAGCCCATAGGGGCATGTGGTCGCCCTGTTGATAGAACATCTCATGGTGATGAGGGCCATTTATTCATTCACTCACTCACTTATTCATCCCTCAAGTCCTTCTGGGCAGCCTCTGGGTGCCAGGCCCTTTGCTGGCCATAAACCAGGCCGACTTGTCCCCAGCCCTTCCAGCCTGGATCCCTGGGAGGCGGGGGTGTGTGGTTTTAGTCCCTCTGTTCTCATACGGGAGATTACTTCCCGTTTTACAGGTTGCCAAATGTACATGAGTGCCCACACACAGAAAATGGCAGAGCCCAGGGACTCTGAAGCCCAGTAGTCGAAGTATGCCCAGCCTTTGCTAAAGACAGCAGAGAATGGCTTGGCTTGGGGAACTGAAATTTTTCCTTGCCTGAGAAATACAAGAGCTCCTCCCTTTGCCGGGGCACAGATCCCATCACCACCATGTCAAGGAAGAGACCATGTGGTCCCTAGCCCAGTTCTCTCTGCCTCTTTTTCTCTCTCCTACTTTCTTCTCCTCTCAGCTTTAGATCCCCAGCCACAAACGTCAAACCCTGGCTTGTTAAACAGCTGGTAACCCATTCATTAAGCGGAAGGCAGGCAGAAGGTTTGTGTCCCAGGAGCCACCCGTCTTCCTGAATTGCCACCCCTGTCCTAAGCATGACACTTCATTTGTACATACTTTGAGTTACAGTCTTCAGAATAATTAATTTTAATATGTATGGAAGAATCGATTCCGTGGGAAGAAAGCCAATTTCCTGAACATGGCATGCTGTTTGATGGGTAATTCTCTCTCTCATTCCAGGCAAGGAAAATCCATTTGGGTGTTAAATTTCTTGGCTAGGGTAGAGATAAAAGACCCACAGATTGTAAAATTCCAGGCTGGGAGATGGTGTGAGGATGACTGTTGGGAATTCACATGAATCTTACAATGCTAGTTCCTAATTAATCACGGTAACACACGGAGTGGATGGAGAGGAAAACTGTTTAAGAACAAATGTTTGGGCATTGGTGAAGTGGTTATTTAAGGGAGTGCAAGTACCAGAAACCACGTTTCTAGAGTGATCCTGCAAGGATGCTGGTTGGGTGACTGGGGGACCCCGGAGGAGGCATGAGTTAGGAACGTTCTGGGCACGGCTTGGGCGCACCAGGTGGGTGCGCGGTGGGCGTTCCTGTGGCTTACCCGATGGTGCCACCTGCTGGTCACCTCTGGCATGGCACCCGGGCTTCAAGCTTGGCGCATGCGCAGAAGCGCCCCCGCAGCCCGCCCGGATCCCTAATACTTCCAAATTCAGATGCTAAGTTGAGCTCATAAAATGCAAAGTTATAATACCATTTCACTAGAAATTCCTTTTAGGACACTCCTGTTACTCTATGCTTCCTCTCTGTCCTATTGGGCTGTGGGCATCCTAGGAGATCCCCCCTCCACCTCAGGAGGGTACCATGGCTGGTGAACAGCCAAGCTCAGCAACGGTGAGTGCCTCACACGTGCCATTTCACAGGCGGTGGCCTAGACACCTGGAATGTGGCTGTCACTGTCCCCCTCCCACCAGCTCAGAGCAGAACCTGGGCCAGAGAGTCCACCTATGTCCTCACCCATCCTAAGGGCGGAAACTGTCCCAAGATCAGAGAAGGGGAAAATCTTCTAAGAGACAAGTGACTTGCCCAGGGTGACAAGATAGAGAGCCCAGGTGTGAACCCAGGTCCACCTGTCTCCTGGCTCAGAGTGACAAGACTGAGAGCCTGGGTGTGAACCCAGGTCCACCTGTCTCCCGTGTTGGGGCTCTTTTCAGAGTGCTGACCGCCTCCTGGAGCCTCCCAGTGCAACTCACCCTTGCAACTTAAGGGTGATTTTAGGGCAATAAAATGCTCCAGGATAGCTCTGACCTTGTGGTCACTCAAGAGTCCAGCAACTTCCTGGCCAATAAACCAAACTTCTCCTTGCCCTGTGCCTGTGAGGTCTGGCCAATTCTCCCCTTGAGGCTGAGCTGGTAAATATCCAGTGTTACCTGCTACCCTTGCTTTGCTGAGAAGCCCCAGATGAAGCTCCTCCCCATAGCAGCGAGGCAGCCCCCTGTCTTGAGAGAGGCCCATGCCGTCAGTTTTGTCCTGACAGCTGTGCTGTTGACCACCTGGGTTTCTGCTCAGCTCAGGAGTCATCAAGGTGCACCTGCTACTTGCTAGGCATGGATGAGGCATCATTTCCTGTCCTCAGGAACTTCACAAGAGCAGAAATGGGGGCTAGCTCCGGTGGCATATTCAGCACCTAGGACACCTATGTCAAACACAAGGATTCCAGCAAATTTTCAAAAGGTTGGCACCAGCCACTCCCCACAACCCTACCTTGAACCCACTGAAGTCTTTCTCAGGGGAGTGTGGTCCCCAGTTAGACTAGAAATCCCTTGAAGGCAGCAAGGTTGTCGAATCTTGTTAATTAAACAAGGCCTCCTTCCCTGCTCTGTGTCCAGAAGACACTCAGTAAATACTTGTTAAACAAATAAACACATTTCTATTACTGGCTCTTGGTCACTAAAATCAGCATTTCTTTAAAAATTCATGAGCACCATAATGCTTCCCAGTGCGAGAGCAAGCCACGTTATGAAATTGGCATGAATTTTCTATTAAAGAGAAGAGTATCTATTTAATAATACTCCCAAAGGGTAGCTTTTTGGGTTACTGCTGTGCTGCGTTATAATTTTCTATAATTACATGGTGTTGATTGTAGTTTACCAACAGAGTGTCAGTAAAGAAAAACGTAACCCTGGAACCGTATTACTTCAAGTGTGCAGCCTTACCAAATGGAAACTGGGTCGAGGGTGGCTAAGAGAGTGTTCTCCTCCAAAGTCATGAATAGAGGAAACATAAATTTGCCCTGCAGCTCTCAATGTGTGTGGTCAAAACGAATAGCCAGGGGATCTGTTAGGAAACCCTTTGGGATAATCTAGAAATGGAGGGAGAATCCTATCTTTGAGTGCCCCCGGGGGCTGCTAGTAGAAAGGAGTTTGACGGACAGCAGCTTTAAGGGGCAGCACCTGTTGAGAAAAGCAATCCTGTAAATGGTCGCATGGTAGACAGAGAATGGATGTGCTATGATCTTCCCCCCAGATTTATATGTTGAAATCTGATTACCAATGTGCTGGGTTGAGGAGGCAGGGCCTTGGGAGGTGACTAGGTCATGAAGGTAGAGCCCTCTTGAATGGGATTAGTGCTCTTACAAAATAGGCTCCAGGGGACCTATTTGCTGAAGACACAGCAGAAAGGTCTCTGAACAGGCAGAGGGCCCTCCCCAGACACCACATTCGCTGGCACGTTCATCCTGGACTTCTCAGCCTCCAGAACTGTGAGAAGTTTCTGTTGTTTTTAGGCCACCCAGTCTAAGATATTTTGTTATAGCAGCTGGGCTAAGACAGTGTGTAGACGGAGTTTTCCGAAGGCAGGGCTGTGTTTGTTGTGTTCACCTTTGAATGCAAGTAGGGGCCAGTAAGTAGTGGAATGCATGCGTGTGTGCGTGCAGGAGGCTACCATGGACTTAGACAAGACCCGACGTGCCCCTGCGTCTGCCATCCTCTTGATGTGTGCCTCAGGCCAAATTGCCTGTCCTCTCTGGGTCGTGGTCATCTCTGCTCTAGAAGAGGATTTTGATCTTCCTTCCCAGAGTGGCTGAGTGTAAGACAAGGGAATGTGAAGTCACTCAGGACATAGTGTCCGGGGCCCGCAATCGGCTCTGCCTGGGACATCCCTTGGCATTGGATCTGGCAGCATTCAGGCCGGAGGTTGGTGGGAAGCCACTCTCGCCCCCAGACTGGCTGGCAAAGTAGGAGATGCACCACCCTCACAAGTCTGATGAGGACCAGGGCTTTGGCAGGGACCCCGGCCCCACAGGTCCCCCCTCCAGGCACCGGCAGAGGGTGCATCCCCTCACAGCTGGGGTGTCCAGGGAGGTCATGAAGCAGCTTCTCTGAGTTATAAAATACGGAGCTTTCGCTCCTGAGTTGCGATTTGGGGTCAAATGTTCTCCCAAACAACCAGAGGAACAGTCATAAAGAAAGCATGCACACTGTTTGGCCCAATTAACATTCTTCAGAAGAGGGGGGCAATTCTTTGAAGTCTGTTCCTTCAAACGGCGTGTGTCGAGGGGGATATCGACACACCCCTGTTGGGCTGGGCCAAGCTTCTGCCCTAATTAGATATTTACACAAGAGACCCAAGCGGGGAGGGTGGATTTATTTTTAATAAAAGAGATTAAAATCTGTGTATCTGCAGCATATTAAGGAAGACTGAACCAAATTAAAAACCCTCCCACAACTTTGAATAGTGGGGGCCTGGAAAAGGAAGCATTTCACTTGGAATTTTCTAAAACTTGTTGCTTTGAGTCAGGAAGAAAAAAATCAGCAATCCCCCTTCCCCCGTCTCAACCCTAACTTCACCTTGGCTTGTTGGTGCTCCCAGTGAGGGCGCTGGGGGTGGTCAGCCGAGCCCTCT
The DNA here is from genome assembly GCF_000951035.1 of Colobus angolensis palliatus. NCBI lineage: Eukaryota > Metazoa > Chordata > Mammalia > Primates > Cercopithecidae > Colobus > Colobus angolensis. The sequence goes on along the minus strand of NW_012122376.1, from coordinate 750,745 downwards.
GCATTTGACGAGCCACTGTAAACCCAGACTCTGCGGCTGGGTGCCCATTTGTGGAACTGCAGCCCCAAGCTGGGAGGAAGGAGACAGTGGAGGTGACATGGCTGGGAATGGGATGGGGTGGGGGCCACTCTGACACTCTGCAAGCTCAGAGACCGGCCCAGAGGGTCACACGAGAGTGCAGGCCACACCCGGTCTTCCCACGAGAAGACAGATCTCCAGACTTTCATGCGGACTCCCCTGATTGTAAATATTTCAAACTAATCTAAAACCTTTGTAAACATATATACTTCCTTTTCCAACCCAGAAATTCCACTTATGGTCGTTGACCCCAAATACTTGAAGAAATGTGTCCACAAAAAGACCTGTACCCAAGCACTCATAGCAAAGACCTGAACCCAAGCACTCACAGCGGCTTTGTTTGTAAGAGCAGAGTAACTGAAACAACACAAATGTGTATCAAGAGGAGAATGCGGCCAGGCCTGGTGGCTCATGCCTATAATCCCAGCACTTCGGGAGACCAAGGCAGGAGAATCGCTTAAGCTCAGGAGTTCAAGACTAGCCTGGATAACATAGGAAGACCTCATCTTTAAAAATAATAATAATAATAATAATAACTTGGCCAGGCATGGTGGCACATGCCTGTAGTCCCAGCCACTCACTTGGGCCCAGGAATTTGAGGTTACAGTAAGATGTGATCTTGTAACTGCACTCCAACCTGGGGGACAGAGCAAGACCCTGTCTCTAAAAATAATAAATAAAAAGGGGAGAGTTGGAGAGCAGATGGCGGCACAATCACATGACTGTATGCTGTTCTACAGCCAAAAGGAATGGGCTGCGGTGCCCATGACAAAGCGGATGGGCCTCGAAGCCTGTGGCACTAGAGAAGCATTAGGACATGAGCTGCATGGTTCCGCTTAGAAGAAGTTCAAGGACAGGCAAAGGAATCTTCTCTGAAGGTGGAGATCAGAATGGCGTGGGCTTCCTGGGGTTGTGGGTGGGGACTTTTTGGTAGACTGAAAAGGGACAAGAAGGAAGTGTCTAGGATAGTGACAGATGTCCTTCCTGGGGACTAGGGCGTGGACCATATCGGGGTCTGCAGCAGACATTTGCCCAAACTCATCACACCGTAGGCTTAAGGTCCATGCACCTGACTCTATGTAATTACAGCTTTTCAAAACATTTAAAACTGTCTAAACACCGAACAGGTCAAACCCAGTATTGTAGGTCACATTGAGTCAGTGGGCCCCCACTTGCAGCTTCCGTTACAGTAAATGTTTACCCTTATGTTAACTAGGGACCCCTAGACTCCAGGTGGAGACACATCCCTCACCACAAGCCATCTTAATGTGGTGAGAACCTAAAACTACTCTAAAAACATGTCTATTTTTTTAGACCAGTGCCACTATGCCTGGACAATTTTTTTAATTTATTTTTTTAGAGATGGGGTCTTGCTATGTTGTCCAGGCTGATGAGGAGACAGCTCAGGGTTCAGGGAGCAGCATGGGCCAGGCTGATGGCGGTGAGCAGAAGGCAGTCCAGTGGCCTGGGAACAGCACCCAGGTGGCCGAGAGGTACCGGTCCCTAGAGAGGTTGGCACGGCTCAGAGGGGAATGGATCAAAAGAGTTTGGCAGGGCAAGTGGGGTGGGCATTAAGAACATTAAGAAGAGCTGGGAGCTACAGAAATGGGAGGTAAGAGACCTGGCACGCTTGCTGGAGGTGCCATTGGGCACATTGTGGGGGCTGCTGCCCATGCTGGCCTCAAGGAGGGGTCTGAGTCCAACTCCAAGGGCAGTAGGATGGGGTGAGAATTTTTTTTCTTTCTCGTCGACATTTTTTAGAGGAGTTTCAGGGTCACAGCTAAATGGAGTGGAAGGTACAGAATTTCCACATGGCCACCCCACACAGACACAGCCTCCCCCACTGTCAACACCCTGAACTGGGATGGGACATTTGGTAATCGGATGACTCACTCTGGGACAGTGCAGTCACCCAGAGTCCATACCCTACACCACGCTCAGCCTCAGTGGCCACATTCTGTGGGTTTGGACCGATTCACGGTGACTGGGACCCACCAACGTAGTATCCAAGGAGCTTCACTGTCCTAAAAATTCTCTGTGCACCGAGGCTTTTAGAGGCACAGAGGCTTTAGCTCTGAAAGCTGCAGGGGGCGGTTAGAGGGGTCAGGCTGGAGGCTGTGGCACAGGAGGTGGGTGGGCCTCCTCCGCCAACGTGGCTCAGACACCCACTGGGCGCCCTTCCACAAGACGACCTTCTTAGGGCTCCACTTGGACGTCCTGCATGCTTCACACCGCAGGCAGGGACAGGTGAGGGATAAAGTACCCAGCAGGAGCCCGCAGGGTCGTGACACGTGAGGGTCTGGCACAAACTCGCTGGGCTTCTCATGCCCACAACAGATTCAGTGCCTGCCCTGCAGAGCCCAGAAGCCCCGGGCTGAGAGTGGAAATTCCTAGAGCAACTGAGAGGGGAGCATGTTCTGGACGTGGTAGGAGCTTTGGGGCTGGGGACGTGGGTGGTAGGAGCTTTGGAGTGGGGGGCATGAGAGTGACTTCTGAGACCCGGTGTCCTCTGAAACCTCACATCTAAATTGCACGGCACATTCCTTCTTGACTCCGGCTGGGCCAGAGGCTCCCTCCCGGCTGCCAGATGCTGCTCCTGGCAGTGCTGGTCACAGGCATCGGACCCCCATGGACTGGATGGACCACATCTGCACAGCGGCTCCTACTGCATCTCACACACGTTACTGTCATCTCGCAGATCTGTGTCATCCCGACTCTTACATTTCCTGTCTTGTAGTCCAATCAAAATAGGTCTCACTGACCCAGCCAAAATCTATATGCATGTTTCCTGCTATTCCTAGAGCAGGAGGCGGTGTTGGCCAAGGCCTCATCAGCAGCTGTTCCCAGAGGGCTGGGGCTGAGAGAGAGCTGGAGGGAGGAGAGGCCACCTCCCCACAGCCTGCGTCTCCTCTGCGACCAGCGACCGTCACTCTCCTCTGCGGAAGCCTGAAGCTGCTCTCAGCCAGTTCTTCCAGATCAGCACCCTCAGGAGACCTCAAGACTTGAAAACCAAGACAGCCAGAAAATAGGGTACTCTCCGCCAGCCTAGTGGGGAGTACTGAGCCCTGGGCTCTCCCACCTTCCAAGCCACTCCAGTGCCCATCTCTCACACTCTCTGTGTCTCTGTCTCTCTCTCTCTCTCACACACACACACACACACACACTCACACAGCACACACACAGACAGACACACAGATACCCAGTGTTTCAGCACATTTCTACAGAAATGACTCATGTGCACACTGCACCAGGGAAACACCACATTGAAATCGAGGACTCTAATAGGTCATAAGTTGAGGGTGCATTTTTTCACCCCAGGCTTTGGGGTCTCCTCTGGTCCCTGGGCCCCCTCTCCCCTCCCAGCCCCAGACAGCATCGTGCAGCGGTTCCATCAGGACTTGGGAAGCTGAGAGACCCGACTTCCAATCCCAGCCCTGCCCCTTGCTGGCTGCATGACTTGGGCCCATTGCTTGGCCTTTCTGAGCCTCAATTTCCCCAGCTGGGGGAGTGAAGATGGCAGTTCCTGCCTCATAAGGTTGTGAGGATGAGACAAGAAAACGCAGGTGGATCGTGTAGCCTGACACCCAGTGCTCAGATCTCCACGCAGTGCTGTTTTTGCGGGGTCACTGCCTTCCTCTTACCCTAGTGTGGCCTCAGCCTCCAAGAGGCCTAGAACTCTGGGAAAGGAGCAGTCAGGACAGGACACGGCTCCAGGCTTTTCTTGTTTCTCTAAAATACTCAGAGTCCAGAGTCTGCCTTGAGTAACCAGAGCTGGCACGAAGGGAGTGGGAACCCTGAACACGGGTTTGCCATTCTGGGGCTCCCTGGTGGTGTGTCCTGTGTCAGCCCGTCCATTCATTCATTCATTCATTCATTCATCTAAGCACGTGTTCATCAGCTGCCCCCTGCACATCCACCATCTGCATTAGGGTTCTCCCCAGGCCTCTTTTGTGTGGGGAGCCCAGCCTGAAGCCAGACTGTGAGTGGGATGGGAGGGGTTGCCAGACAGGGTCCTCCGAGAGGTGTGGCCACACAGCACCCATAGTGCCTCTCCCAGAGGACCCCTGCCCCTCTCATCTGGGCAGCGAGGATGGCTGGGATGGACGGCTTGGCTTTGCCCAAGCCCAGTGCAATGGTCCCTGTACAGTGATGTTATTATGTTCTCAGAGAAATGCCCAGAGTCCCTCAGGTTGGTCGACATTTGTTCCTTGGACTCCTCAAAGGCTTTGCCAGAGAGTGGAGGCTGTGTGTGTGTGTGTGCATGCGTGTGGGTGTGCGTGCGTGTGTGTGTGTGTGTGTGCACATGCACGCGGGGCACAGGGCTGTTGCATGATTGTCAGATCGGAGGCAGAGTAATTGTGCTCAAAGCAAGAATAATTAATAATCCCGTACTTTTCCATGGTGGACCTTCTTATTAAAGTGTCAGAATTTAAGCAGCCCAATGTTGTACATATGGATGTAAGTGAGATCCGCATTGTCCATTTGAACAGCTCTAACTTTTTTCTGGCTCAAGTGGTACATCTTGCTCTAACACAAATCCATTTTTTACTTGACTTTGATTTGCTGATTAATATTATGATGCTGAGTTCAGATATATGATCAGGTTACAAATATAATCAGTTTTTCACTGAATGGCTGTTATTTGGTTTCCAATAACAGAAACCTGTTTAAGGATATTTCAACAAAAAACCAAACAACTGCTGAGTCTTACTGTGGCTCGGTATTTGGGTTTTAGAACAAGAATAACTAGATAACCCTGGACGTATTCTCTTCTTGGTTTATATTTTTAAAAAAGAAAAGACAGACAGTTCGGTTTTGACATTCAGGAAATGGCCGGTAGCTTCTGGTTTCTCTGGGCAGCCCTGCTGGGAGATGCTGGTCCTTACTGCTCACTGCCCTCCTGGTGTCCCAGCGGTGGGATAATCCAGAGCCCCCCTCAGACAAGCTCTAACCCAGATGAGCTCACAGTACTGCCATCCTGCTGCATCCTGAGCGGGCAGTGGGTTTCCAGCGTGGGCCCCATTGTGGGTGATGGAATTTAGAGGAAGCGGCGTGATTTGATAGGGGTGGTTCAGCCATAGCTCAGCCCTGTGGGTAGAGTGTCTTTTTTTCTCCTTTTTCTTCTTCTTCGTTTTTTTTTTAGACGGAGTCTCGCTCTGTCGCCCAGGCTGGAGTGCAGTGGCGCAATCTCGGCTCACTGCAAGCTCCGCCTCCCGGTTTCACGCCATTCTCCTGCCTCAGCCTCCCGAGTAGCTGGGACTACAGGCACCTGCCATCATGCCCGGCTAATATTTTTGTATTTTTAGTAGAGACGGGGTTTCACCGTGTTAGCCAGGATGGTCTCGATCTCCTGACCTCGTGATCCGCCTGCCTCAGCCTCCCAAAGTGCTGGGATTACAGGCGTGAGCCACCGCGCCCGGCCAAGTGTCTTTTTTTCAGGTGGGATGGTAGTAAACTCACTGAGAGAGAAGTTTGCACATCAGCCTAGACCCTGCATCTGAAGTGGCAGAGGGCATTCATTCTGCAGGTGCACACAGGCCTCTGAAGGGACTGTGACCTCCTGGGGGCAGGGGTGTGCTCCCGGACCTCCCGTGAGCCTCCTTAGCACTGAGCAAGCCCCCGCATGTTTGGGGATATGTGCTGAAATGAGCCAGGTGGGATTTAATGGGTTCTGAAGTACAACTGTGCAGCCTCAGGTTGCCTTTGGCATCCAGGCCCTCGGGGCACCGCCATGCTCCCCAGGGCATGAGGGTTCAGAAAACACAGTCTGTTCCCAGAATTAGCACAATCAGAGCCCTGGTGAGACGGTGAAACTACTGTCCTTGGCCTCCAAAGCATAGAATGCCCCCAAGCCAATGAATGGTCATGAAATTTCCCACCTCCTGTTCCGCTCACTTGCCAGTCACTCAGAGACAGCGCCTGCAGTGAGACTGTGCCCCAGAGTCTCACCACAGCCGGTCACAGGACCACAGGTGCCTGCTATGAAGGAGGGAAGAAAGGCCAAAAGGCATAGAAAAAATAATCTTGCTGTTCTAAGTTTCTTGCTGTATCTCTTACCACGTGCTTCCCATGAGGCCACTTTTGACTGGAGGGTCAGCCTCTTTGACTCTGATGGCAAGTCTACCTTCCTGTTCAAGGCTTTGATTTCCAGTACAGTCAGTCCCAATGTTCAGGACTGATCCTAAAGTACGCATTCAGTTATTGATCATCAATAGTTTATTATCCTATCACTGCATCTCCCCTGGACACAGTAATGAAAGTATTGGTTTATTCATGGATCCTGTTTGAAGGATGTGACAAATTGATTTTCCGACACAGCCCAGATGAAGTCAAATGAAAGTTACAATGTAGAAGAGGTGATCTTGACCTCATCATCACATTGAAAGTGCCTTTACCATGTTCGGAAGCCCTGGAGAATCTCACAGCACCACCCAGGCCCCTCCTGAGTCGGCAGCACTGAGTCCCCAGGTGCACCCAGCACCCTGCTCCCTGAGAAGCACTCAGACAGGACCTGAGACGATGCCCAGCGAGGAAACAGGGCAGGGCCAGGGCTGCCCCCAGGCCTTGTGAAAGTGGGAGCTGTGCCTCTCACAACCTTCCTGTCCCTGCAGGGGGACTCCCAAGGCCCCATTGGGCATTCTCCAGGCATTTTATGGAGCTCAGGTCCAGAACAGGAGGTGCCCGGCAGCTTCGGAATCGACGGCCCAGGGCCTGGCCTGCCCCGTGCTGACTCCCCCAGTGAGAGGGAGGCACACACCTCCCTGCACTCCTCCTGGCCACCCTCCCACAGTTTCACAGGGTGCTGCTGCTCTGGACTCTGCCCTGCCCCTCTGGAGGCCCCTCCAGAAAGTGCAAGACCATGAGAGGGCCCTGACTCACAGGAGCTCATGTTCAAGTTCAGAGAGAAAAGCAGACAGGGAGGCACATGGAGCAGTGGACAGCCAGCCATCATGACCAGCGGAGACAGCTGGCAGGGCTTCCCAGGCAGGCACAGGAGCCTGGGAGGGGCGCTGGAGGTGGGTGTGATGCCAGAGTGGGGTCCTGTGAACAAGGGCCGGGAGATGACGGTCGACTGGAAAGAAACCGCCATCACTGCTCCAAAGTCACCCTTGGAATTATAGTGATTTTGACAGGCTGTGGCAGCTAAACGTCTTCATTAATGTGAAAAGACAATCATGAAGACGATGAAAACGACTCTGAGCGCCTCTCCCAGGGAGTAGAGAGCGCCATCTGCATTTGCTACGGTGGCCCCCGTCCGTAGTTTCACTTCCACAATTTCAGTTACCCACGGTCAACTGTGGCCTAAAATACATGAATAGAGTGAACAAGATATTTTGAGAGAGACCACGTTCACGCGACTTCAGTAACAGGATATTGTCAGAATTGTTCTATTTTATTATTGTTGTTCATCTCTTACTGTGCCTGATTCATAAAATAAACGGTATGTAGGTATGTATGTATGGGAAAAAGCGTAGTATATATACATTATACAGGAAAAAAGGATGGTATATATGCATAGTATGTAGAGGAAAAAGGATAGTACCTATACATAGTATGTATAGGAAAAAGCATAGTATATATAGTATATATACATAGTACATATAGAAAACAGCACAGTAACTGTGTTCTAAAACAGGTGAGTAGAGTACAAGATATTTTGAATATTTTGAGAGAGAAGAGACAGACCAAGTTTACATGATTTCCACAACAGTATATTGTTAGAATTGTTCTATTTTATTGTTGTTGTTAATCTCTTACTGTGCCTGATTCATAAAATAAACTCTATGTAGGTATGTATGTATAGGAAAAAGCATAGTATATATACATTATATAGGAAAAAGGATAGTATATATACACAGTATGTACAGGAGAAAGGATAGTATATATACATAGTAGGTACAGGAGAAAGGATAGTATATATACATAGTAGGTACAGGAGAAAGGATAGTATATATACATAGTAGGTACAGGAGAAAGGATAGTATATATACACAGTAGGTACAGGAGAAAGGATAGTATATATACATAGTACATATAGAAAACAGCACAGTAACTGTGTTCTAAAACAGGTGAGTAGAGTACAAGATACTTTGAGAGAGAAGAGAGACCAAGTTTACATGATTTCCATGACAGGATATTGTTAAAATTGTTCTATTTTATTCTTGTTGTTAACCTCCTAAACAGTGCCCGATGTAGAGAATAAACTCTACCTAGGTATGTATGTGTAGGAAAAAGCATAGTATAGCCTATCTGTGGCTTCAGGCGCTCTTAGACCATATCCCGCACAGATAAGGGGGGAACTGCTCTCTATAAATTGATGGTGCTTTCCGTTAGAGCCATGGCAGTTTCTAGTGGAAAAAGTAACAAGTCTGCAAAAGTGTTGAGGGCAGTGTCCTCAGTGTCTGTTAATTGTAGTTTACTTTTGTCTGCGGAGGTTAACCTCGCTGTCTTCAGGGCACGCTTTCGTGATCATAAATAGTCTACTCTGTAATAATAATTTGGTCTTGGTAAGATCCAAAGACTATCCCAAACACAATTATCTTGTCACTGCTTAGGTGGTAATTTTTAATGAGTAAAGGGTTCAATCAGTATCTTTGGTGGTATTGGTGGTATATGTTATTTGAAATGACAATCAGCTGCTACAAGGATGGGAAAAATTAATTATTGGTAACCTTCAAAACTCATGAAGAATTGTGAGACATGGTCCATTGTCCTCCAGTTTGAGATTGGGTAAGGAAACCTTCGTCTTCCATCTTCGGTTTTATGGGACCCCCATTCAGGAATGAAGATTTATCACTTGAAGGTTTTCAGGGGCTTCCTTGCTTTGTTCTTTCAAGACAAGAAGGATAATTTTCCTCTGTAGGGCGGAAATGTATCCAGTAAAAGTCAAGCTATACATAGTTCATTCTGTCTTGTTTGGCCCCAGCTATTGTAAGGTTCACATGCTTTAAATGGGTAATTAGCCAGTGGGCTTATTGGTTGCTGATTAAATGAATTCGAGTATGGCTTTAGGGTCTGAGAAAATGTGCTTTTGAGAAGCTTCCTTGTGTTTCCAGCTGTCTGTGGGTCTGTTGTCTTTATTGGAATCAAGATAGACTTAATTCTCACAGAATAAGCTCTTTACTTTTTATTCATTTTCAAGAGGACACTATGCATAATTGGAATTATGCAAATTAGAGAATTAGAGTTTGGCACATAGGAAATTGAAATTATCCCTTAACAGACTTCCTGACCCGCCAGCGTTCTTACCGGTCCTTGGCCTGGGTAGAGTGCTGCTGAGTCCTCGGGCAGACCCTGTGCCTGTGCTAGTCCCACCCCCTCAGCATCTGGGCCTGCCCAGTCCCAGCCAGGCAGGGAGCCCCAGGAGGGAGCCCATCAGGGGACTTCCTGCGGCTTTAAAATTTCTTTTGCTTTTTAAAAAATTCTTTGATCAAATAAAGTTTAGTGTATAATCCACAGGTGTGCACTTGAGGCTTCTGCAGCATTTACATAAGAAAGCATTGAGCAGTGGCTCACACCTATATTTCCAGCACTTTGGGAGGCCAAGACGGGAGGATCACTTGAGGCCAGGAGTTTGGGACCAGCCTGGGCAATATAGCAAGACCCCATCTCTACAAAAAATACAAATGAAATTAGGCAAGTATGATAGTGCATAACTATAGTTCCAGCTACTCAGCAGGCTAAGGTGGGAGGATGGCTTGAGCCCAGGAGTTTGAGGCTGCAGTGAGCCATGATCATGCCACTGCACTCTAGCCTGGGTGACAGAATGAAATCCTGTCTCAAAAAAAAGAAAAAGAAAAAGAAAAAAGCACTGAAATGAATTATGAAGCATTGTTAACTCTTAGACATCATGGATTTTTAAAATTCTTTTACAACAAAGTACCACTCTCTGTTCCTCTGCCAGCATCAGGGAATGGGGTCAGTGCTGTGACTCCCTAGTGAGGACCCACGGCTTAGGCTTCTCTGTCTTAGCTTTGCTGGAGCTTTTTCTTCACTCAAGGAAACCCCATCTGCAGATTCCAAGCCTCCCACTGGGGAGGTGAGGTCAGGACGTGGTCATTTGAGTATGGAAATAGCGATGGATTTTATTGCCCCACTTATGGATGAGTAAACTGCAGACATCATCTCCATAGTCACGCACACAGTCAGGAGTAGGCCTGGGCGTCGGAGCTGGACCCTGTGCCCTCATCCTGAGCTCCTCCCAGACCCTGCAGCCTCTCCACGCAGCCTCACGTGGAGGGAGCTCAGTGCCACTCTTCATCCCCACAGGAACTCCCTAAACCCTGGGGCCTCCGTGCCTGCACTGGATTCGGGTCCGAAGGCAACACTGCCTGCAGAGCCCTGCGTGTGGGGCTGGACTTTTCCACCAGAATCTGCTCCAGGGGACCCAGGGAAGCAGCCACTCCCCAGCTCCCAGCAGCCTCCTGGGTCACCCTCTTTCCCAGGGCACTGTCTGTTCCCCAGGGACCTCAGATGCCTCTGAACACACCTGGACTGTGTGTATAGGGGCAGGGGACATGTGTATAAGGGGAGGGAGACACATCTTTGTGTCCATGGCTGCCTTTCTTTGGCCACCAGAGCCAGGTACTTCCGGGGGTACAATCTCCCAGCGTGTGCTCAGAATTCAGTTTCCAGCCTCCCGAGAGTCTCCCATGTATCTCTGGAAACCCCAAAACAACTCATCCCTGGCAGGCCAAGCGTGCATGCATGGTGGGTGGCCAGGTGGCCTGACTCTGCATGGCCCAGGTGGGCCCCGGGCTGCAGAAGAAAGAACACAGCACTTCCTCCCTCAAACCCCCAGCGCCTCTCTGGTTGGCCAGCCAGGTGCGGTGGGCAGGTGCCTCACCATCTCTGACCTCCCTGTCCTCATCCATCTGTGTTCCAAGGCAGAGGGGCGCTGCCTGTCTGGGGGACTGTTAGGGGAGGATCCAGCAGGAGGCCCTCTGCACCCTTGCCAGCCAGCACAAAGCAGTATATCTTTATCCCTTCCTGCTTTTCACCTGGCTGACACCTGACCTTTCCCCTATCTGTCTTCAGTGAAGGAAGATACAGAACAACACCCACTTCAAGTGAGTCAGCTCAGGCTTGTCCAGAGCACAGCTGGTCCGCTGCCCAGACCCCTGGAGGACACTGTGGGTCCATTCAGGTCCCTGCAGTGATAGCAAGACCAGGGACACCACCAAGCCTCTCATCCTTATTTCTCTCTGCCTGTTTCCTCTCCCACTTTTTCTCTCTTAACACTTGGACTTCTTTGCCAGTCTTTTAGTAATGTTTCAGTGATTTTACATTTAGACACAGGCAGTTACTTTTGTTCAAAAGCATTCAATTCCAACCTTCACCAACGGAGATAAAAAGCAAGCCCTTTGCATCCTTTTCTCTTTAACAAGCAAAACCGTCTCCAAAGAGGCCAGCTCACCGTGGCTACATCTGAAACTTGCTGAGTCGACAGATTTTACGGTTAAGGGTTTTTTATTGTTATTCTTTAAATCTTTCATCCGTGTAAGTGTATTCATAATTGAAGCTTGGAAAATGTCTGGATTGTGTTTCTCCTTCAGAAAACATACTTTCTTTATTTGAGCTTTTGTTTTTCTCCATGTATAACAAATAATCATCTTGCCCTATGAGTCATATTGTCCTGATTTCATAGAAAACAGGTGCAGTATTAGATACAGATGCAGAAAGGGTCAACCCACAGCTGTGGTTTTCATGTCAGTGGGCAGGACTTATGGTAGTCCCTATTTCCTAGAGGGGGTGTTAGCAGGCAATGAGGTGACGCTTAGGTTAGAAGCACTTAGCACAGGGCCTGGTATGTACTCAGTGTCCAAAAAGGTTGATTTGTATTATTAGCAATTATTCTGAGGAATTAACTCTGGCCTTGCTGGCCTGTGCTTCCTGCGGTGAGAGGCCTGATGGAGCCCAGTGGCCTGTGCGGCTGTCTGCTTCCGAGCACTGTCCCTCCTCGGCTGCTTTTGTGGGGACTGCATGGTGGAGGGATGCCCAGCACCCCAGAATTCAGCCCCCACTGACCAGCACCCCATAGGATGCAAGTCAAAGTGGGGCTCTGAGGTGTAGTTTAAAGGAGGTGCTTGTCCACTGGCCAGGAATGCCATTTCCCTGTTGTAATTATCCTTGTTGGGGCTGTTCTGCTCTCGGGTTTATCAGAAGATAAAGGGGTCAGCCTCCGCCTCCTGGCCTTTGCTTTCCTTCCTAACCCAGAAACATGTGGGTCAGCACCTGCATGACCAGGATGGATACTGGAAGAGTGGGCCGTGGAGCCTTTGGAAAGATAACCAGGCAGCACCTGCATGATCAGGGTGGATTCTGGAAAAGTGGGCCATGGAGCATTTGGAAAGGTATCCAGGCATCGTTTCCACACCAGCATTCATGTTATTTCTCCATGCATGGATGGATGGGCCTTGAAGAGCCTGAAAAAGCAGGCTGAGCTCTCCTGAAAGGGGATCATCTTTGGTCTTTCTCTTTTTGCCAAAAGATCCTGGATAAATGAACTGAGACAGACCCCAATCTGGACCAGAGATGCTGCCCCTGCAGCTTGAGCCCGCCTGGCTGAGAGAGGGCAGGTGACAGTCCCAGACCACTCACAGGAGGCCACTCAGGAGCCTGTGTTTTGGGCAGAAACAAAGAAGCTGAGAGGCACGGTGAGGTGGGACACCTGCACGCTGAGGGTCTCCACCTCCCTAAGGCAGGACAGGTCATGGCAGAGGCTTCAGGGGAGGGTCCTGACTTTGGCTGGGGGTGTGGGAGTCTCCAGAGGCAGCGAGCCCAGGACAATGATGGTGCAGACCGCTGGATCTCCGAACACTGTACTTCACCAGCCTGCGTCAGACACATGATTCACAGAACTTCTCCAAAGGAGGTTAGCCATGTTTGCCAGGCTCAGGGAGAAGTGAGGAGGCCTCCTCACCATCGGTTAAATATGGGATCTGGATTGCCCTGCACCTGGCTCCTGCCCAGTCCCTTCTATGATCTCAGGTGGCCTCACTCCTGGCAGGCAGAAGGGACTCGGGTCACACACAGCCACACTCGGGGATTAGGACCTCAAGTGTATCATTGAACCTGCTGCCTACCCCAGGCTGGGAATTGCTGGGCCGTGATCTCCTCCATCTTATCTTTCTTCAGCTGCCTCTGAAGGTCACAGAATCTGCATTTCTTAGGAAAAACGGAGCAAAGATGAGACGGTACACAGAACACCTGGCCCTGGCTCAGCCCCTCATGTGGACAGGCTGCAGAGGGCCACTGCCCCGCTGCAGGAGGCTCGCCCTCAGCGCCCAGCAGAAGGGGTGGCCCCGTTCTGTCCCTGAGACCCCACTCCCTCAGGCACAGCAGAGCAGCCCGCTGGGGCCCAGGGCTCCTTGGCTCTTGGGTTCTGCTGCCTTCATTCCCAGAGCATGAAGCCAAGGCCGGGAGCGGGGATCTGCCCCCAGCAAGAAGCCTCCATCCCTGGGGAGGCCTTGAGACCCTCTGGGATGAGGCCCAGTCCCCACCTGTGGCCACTGGCTTCCACGCTGCCCCAGCCCATCCCTGGCCACCCCAGATGTCTGGCCTCTGTCCTGAATGCTATCCCCTCTGGCCTCGGCTGTCCTCCTCCCAGAGCGCTATCCTGCTCTGTCTCTGCTCAGGGTCCCCCCAGAGGCCTCTCGCTGGGATTTGTCTCCACTTTGCAGTTGCCTTTTGCCCCACATGCCCCGTCCTGTGGTTATTTACCTTATGGAGACATCCTCCCTCTTGATTGCAGACTCCTCAGAGGCAGATAAGAGTGGGTGGCTTTCATCCTCCAGCTCCTAACTCCGAGCCCACTGAGCTGCTGTGCTGTGGTCCATGTGAGTCATCAGATGCCCCACGTGGAAGCCTCGTGGGGGCTCAGGGCCCCAGCTGGGGGCAGAGCACCTCCAGAATCCTCCCAACCGGCTGCAGCCTGCTAGTTCTTGGTGACTCAGTGGATGGGAGACTGGCCTACAGGTTTCCAAGCTGCTGCCTTTCTCACACAGGGGCGGGTCCTGGCTCCCGGCACTATTGTTCTCCACCAGCCCTGACCCAGCACCCACTGTGAGCCAGGCCTGTGGGGGTCAGCACCAAAGACCAGAAGAGTCGCCAGCCCATGGGGCATCTGAAGCAGGCAGCACAATTGACCCTCTCAGCCCAGACACCACCCAGGGCCTTCTCCCTGACCTCGGTTACAGCAGATGAGAAGGACACTGTGGGAGAACCGAGTCAGGATGCCCAAACTGGATGACTTCGCTGCAGGCGGTGCACTGCTGAAGGCTCCTGGGTCTCCTTTCTCTGGGATAACGCCAGATTCCAGCAGAAGCTTTAGTCTATTTCTGAATAGAGAAAATCTGCTGAAAAATGTCTTTTTTCCAGCTGAATAACAAGCCTTTCAAGAAGAGGAGGATGAGGAAAAGACAGCATGTGTCCAAGTTGAGCTGAGACGGACTGTAAGCCCAGGCCTGCCTAAGGCCCCCACAGTGGGCATCACCAGGGCTGAGGCCTTAGGGACCGCCAGCTTCCTCCACCCACCTGCCTGCACAGACAGCTCTTAGGCATCAATGCCTCAGCAGTCAGATCCGCCCAGGCTGCTTCTGAGTTTTGTGGAGAGATTGCTCTTCTGGGGGCGGGGACAGGACACTTATCTCCATCCCCCGACCAACCATCACAGGAGAGCGAAAAACCTCAAAGAAAAACCCAGGGGGCGCACACAGACGCAGACCCCAGTGGAGATGCAGGCTCCGGAATTGCAGGCTCCTTTGTGGAAACGGCAGAGGCTCCCCATGTGGGCTTCCCTCACCCCTCCAAGGCCCTCCCAGGAAGATGTGGTGGCAGAGACCGCATCCACTCAGCAAACAGCACCGTTCGCTTTGCTGAGTTTGCAGTTTCCCACAGCACGGCTGCTGCCCTGGCGAACAATGGGGCCACGCCATTATAATAGCCAGCCCTTGACTCATGAGTTACAGTTTACACGACGCACTCATTTAGGATCTTGTGGGATTCTCTTGTTTCACTCATTGGGAAGCAGGTGCAGAGTGGTGAAGTGTTCTCGAAAAGGCCCTCCTCTGGGGGTGGAGGAGGAGAGAGAGAGAGAGAGAGAGGGAGAGGATGAGAGTTAATGAGAAAGAGAGGCAGAGAGAGATGTCAAACCAGCTGGGTCTTCAGGCTCCGTGGCCTGGGCCCTTCAGAAAGTGCTGTGAGTTGACATGCTGGAGAGAATCCGCTTGCCAGTCCCCGACACCTTATTTCTTCATGGCGATTCCCTCAAAAACACCCATGTAGCACCTCCTCTGTGGCAGCTCTGAGACGGCACCAGGGTAGAGACCTGCATGAGAGTTGGCCCTGCCTTGAGTGGTGCCATGTGCATGGATAATCCCGCCAGAAAGGTCTTCCTGGACATCTCTGAACACTGAGCGTTGGCGTTGCCAGGGGAGAGTCCTGGTTGCCCGCGTCCTATTCAGGGTCTGTGGATTCCCAGGGCCCTGTGCTCTCTGTCGCCTGTAGGCCTCCCTCACCTCCCCAGCCCCCTTGGACTGGCTAACTCCCCTTCTCCCCAGGCAGCCCTCCAGACCCTTCTGGACAGGGGCAGACACCCTGGAGGGCGCCTCTACCACATTGTGTGCTTCCCCCGCCTAACACATCGCAGTTGCATTCTATTTATTGAAGGCTTTTCTCTCTCTGGCTGAATTGCAAGCTTTGGAAGTGGGGAGGTGGGAGGAGGGGCCAAGGCCAGTGTTTGTCTTGTTTAGTTGTCTCTTCAGATCCTGGCAGTCAACTCTTAGTAACCAATGCTGAATGAATGCATGGATGAATACATAAGCCAACCAGCAGGTACTCATGAGTCTAGAGAGTCTCCCTCAACTAGCAGCTGAATGGATTTCTTTGAAATCAAAAGTGTAGCGTAAACTTACCCACGAGAGCTTAGTCCAGCCATCATCACTTTTGGAGGTCTGATCCAGGGTGGGCTGCACTCAGCAAGGCCTGGGGCCCAGCTGGCCAGCATCTCCTCTGTCAGCCACACCCCTGAGCAGAGGCTCCGTGGAGGGGCTGCAGGCCTCAGCGCTGGGTGCCCTCTTCTCGGTGGGAGACAGCAGGAGGGCTGTGCTGTTTCCAACATTCCCAGCACTTCCATTGTTTCACACCGTTACCGCTGAGCCCCGAGGGCAGATGGATGGAGCCGTGTTGTGTGGGCCCTGCTGTTTTCCGGCCCAGGGTGTTTCGGGCAGTGGTTCTGTTTCCCATATTGATCTTTCCCACGGCCCTGCCAGGTAGCCTCTGATAAAGCACATCTCTTCTGAGTAAGCAATGGCCTAGGGACGATGAAGTACCTGTGAGTGTGACTCTGCCAGATGAGGGGCAGGTGCAGCCATCGGTCGGACCTGAGCAAAGCTGCATTCCTTGCCTGGCTCAGGTGTGAATATTCAGGCCAGCAAAATGTGGATGAGACTGAGTAAGGGGAGAATCAAGATGTGTTTTGTTGAGAGAAGGAAAAATACGAGCAGGTCTCATGACAGAGGACTCAGAGATCTAAATCTTGGAGGGCCCCAGGGCTCAGTTCCCACCACACCACGCCGTGTCTCTGCATTCCCTCCAGGGGACCATATTTTCCTCTTCAATGGAAACAGCCCTATTTTCTGCTTGTTGTCCCTGTGTCCTGTCCACTTTCACATTTACTCCATATTTTTCATCTTACAGCAATTGAAATTTAAACTTTTTTTTTTTTGAAATGGAGTCTCATTCCATCACCGAGGCTAGAGTGCAGTGGTGCAATCTCAGCTCACTGCAACCTCCACCTCCTGGGTTCAAGCAATTATCCTGCCTCAGCCTCCTGAGTAGCTGGGATTACAGGTGTCCACCACCACGCCTGGCTATTTTTTGTATTTTTACAAGAGATGGGGTTACAGCATATTGGCCATGGTGGTCTTGAACCGCTGACCTCAGGTGATCCACCCACCTTGGCCTCCCAAAGTGCTGGGTTTACAGGCATGAGCCAGCATGCCTGGCTGAAAATCAAACTTTTAATGTTGAAATACTTGCATTAACAGAATCCAGGAAGGTTCCATAGGCTGTCCACTTGTGCCTCCCAGCTTCTGCTATGCTCTTCTCATAGGATGGAGACACCTGTGCCAGGAACAGGCTCTCTCTAATGGTGACTAAATCTGGAAGATGACAGCCACCATCTTCTCTCTCTTCATCACTCTTTCCTAACACAATGTCAGTAACACTTACCTTTCAAGGACAACAGACAGGGTAGAAGAGAAAAAGTGCCCTTGGAGAAGAGTTGGTTAGAACCAACTCCCATTGGCATCCCAGTGTGGTGGGAGGAGGCTTCAAAGCTGGGGCTCCTGCTGGCCACTTGTGGTACCAGCCAGTTGAGCTGCGGCCCACACTATGGCCTGTGAGATGCCATGGTCATCAGCATCTGTGGGAAACATGAGAAATTACAGGGTAGGGGATCTTGAAATATTTGTAGGAAATCAATACAACTTGTAAAAAACAGTCTGAACTCTCTTCTTCGATGGGCTTGGGCATTTATTGTATGGTGTGAATCTGCAACTCTATTTAAATTATGTTTCAGTAGAACTTTCTGAATTTGCCTTAAACTTGTAAGTCAGGAATAACCAGAAAAGGCATATCAAGCCCTGATTTTTTTTTTCCAGAAAGTTGATGATAATGTTGGAATAATTAGTAATTTATACCAAATACTTATAAACATTTATTAACTGCCTCGGGGGCTGTAATGGTATCGCTGACCACATAGAAGCGAGAAAGAAATAAAAAGCTGCTAAGAGATCATCCGTATTCACTAAGTGGCTGCTTGAAGAACCCTGTGCCTGAGGATGATAAATTGAAGGTGCTTTGCCAACTGCTCACAAAGCATGACTTTTCACTTAGATCAAACAAGTATTCTCAGCTAATTTTGTTCATCTTCGATTCCAGGTTTCACCGTGAAACCTGGAAGGTGAAGTGATAGCTGTTAGCGCTCCCAAGGGTAGAAGAATTTCATGAACCATCAGATGATGCCAGTGTTACATCAGTGTCATTTTTTCAAGCAGTGATTTTCAAACAAAATCAGTCCATTCCCATAGTGGTTTTATTTTTTTTTTTTTTTTAATTCATTTCATGGAATCCCAGTACAACTTGGATGTTCCTCCTGTCAAAGGTAAAACCTTGACTTAATTACTAATGTCACAGGAAATGCAGTGGAAGAATCAGCGTCATGATAAAATTATTTGTGGGGGAATTAGGAATATGATATTATATAAGTGTGGGTAAAGCTCGGCATTTGTAGTAAATGTATTGTACTTGGAACTGATTGTGGTGTACACAACATTTATTTACTTATTTATTTATTCGAGATGGAGTCTTGCTTTGTCACCCAGGCTGGAGTGCAGTGGTATAATCTTGGCTCATTACAACCTCCGCCTCCTGAGTTCAAGTGATTCTCCTGCCTCAACCTCCTGAGCAGCTGGGATTACAGGTGTTCGCCACCTCACCCAGCTAATTTTTGTATTTTTAGTAGAGACGGGGTTTCTCCATGTTGGCCAGGATGGTCTCGAACTTCTGACCTCAAGTGATCTGCCTGCCTTAGCCTCCCAAAGTGCTGAGATTACAGGCATGAGCCACCATGCCCAGCCTCACGGCATTTATAATTGTGTCCAAATTGGACATCTCATCAGTTAAAATAGAAGCTGTTGATGTCAAAATTTATAAATAGTTACATGTACACGGAGTAACTAAACTGCAAATTCATGGTAATTAGGCTGATGTTGAATTTTTAAGACACTGCAGCTTTGTAGTACGCACTTTCTGTCTCCTGCTCATCATCAGTCAGATTCTAGAAGTGTTCAAGCCTTCAAAGAATTATTTTGTAAATAAACCTAAGTGTCCTAAAAAGATGGTGAACCTTTCTGCAAACAAGGCCCTAAGTGTGAGTTTAGTTTAGTTCCAAACTGATTGGAAATACATTATAGAAGGATTCAATAAATGGAGCACCCAACCTCACCACTGTGGCAGGCTTACAACAGAAATGGATGAAATACAAATCCTTAAAATTCTGCATGGTTTTCATCACTGTTTCAAGCACCATTTGGACCAGGTCACTCATGCAAGCCCACTGAGAGTGAATGGCCAGGAACTAGCAAGTTGTCATTGGCCTTAAAATATAACAGGGACAGAGCCGGGCTCCAGTGGGTGGACAGGCTTTGAATTCTGCAGGTTGTTGCCCACTGCCGCTCACGTCAGAAAATCACCTGTGGCTCCCCTGAGCACTTCTGGACCCCAGTTTCTAATAGATGAACAAAATGATCTTTGTCTTTCTCAAGGGTGTCAGCCTCCTCTTAGATCACTGAGCATTTGAAGAGGAGGGTTATCAAATTAATGCATGAGATAAGACAATGTTTCAGCTAGGAAGTCTGCATCTCTGGAGTTGTATTAAACCAATTAATATTCCCCAATCAATTACTCGGTAATTTACTCAAGTATATTAAAAGTATTGTGGCAGTGTGCAGTAACAGATTTTTAAAAACAGTGTGTGCCTACATGGGCAGAGCTGCTTGCTTCATGGAAGGGCCAGGGCAGCATGTAGCGGGGGTGAGGGCTTCTGTTTCCAGGGTTCCTGGGTTCAAATCACAGTTCCTCCATATCCTCCAGCCTGACTTTGGGCCAGTTCTTTATCCTTCGGGAACCGCTGTTTCTCAGCCCTGTGGGGTTATTGTGCGGATAATACAGATATAAAATACCCAGCACATAGTAGGTGCTCGTGGAATTATTTGTGTATAGGGCTCATTTTACAAATCTAAAATGTGTATTTTGGAAATAAAAAAAGAGGAAAGAAGTAAAAGTGCTGATTGCCACCATCGTAGTTGTTCTGGGCTAATTGTTATAATGTCCTCATAATGGTTTCATCTTAATAGTGGTGATTACTGAAACACAATTAGGATTTTTCATGCTCATTCAGATGTCTTCTCTAATTACAAGCATTAGTGTTTAACATGTGAGCAGCCGGGGAATGGATGTCTCTTGGCATCAGTTCTGAAATGGGGTCCATTTGCATCCCTGAGGGAGGCCTCAGGCAGGAGAGGGCTGCTGCTGGGGACAGGCTGACCTTGGACAGGGTTCAGGGGGTGGGGAATGGAGGGGGGCACACCTCCACTCCATGTCTGCATCGTCAACAGCAAATCCCATTCAGCAGGTGCCACTGCCCACCTGCACCTGCCAGTGAGGCTCTAGTGAGGGGTTTCCACACCACCAAGCAGTCACTGCCACATTTAGCGATGCTCTGATGTTCTGGCAAAATGGAGTGCCAGGTGAAGAGCTGAGGTGATGGCCCACGGGTCCTCAGCATGAAAGAGCCTTTTTCTGTGCTGAGCCAGTTTACAGTCTGGGTCTGCCCCTGGGCATTCCTACCCCCTACCCCCAATAAATACTCACCGGCATCCCAGGGTACTCAGTTGGCTCTGTCAAGATGAGTGGGCCATGGCCCCATCCTTACAGAGGCAGCTTACCTCCACTTCACCTGAGAGTTCAGACATGGCCATGGTCAGATGCAAGGGTTAAACTGGAGCCAGGCAGAGCTTGCTGGAGCCAGACCAAGCACGCAGGAGCTAGACTGAGTGTGCTGGAGCAGCAAGGAACAGAGAACTTGGCTGCAGCTGGGCGATGAGGCTGCCTGAACTAGGCCCTGGAGGATCGACGTTTCCCAGGCAGAGTGAAGGAGGATGAAGAAACAGATTGAAAAGCAGTGTCTTGCTGGGTGTGAAGAGGACAGCTGGCCAGAGAGCAAAGCTTGAATGGGAGGGGTAGAGTTAGCAGGGCGAGTGGAGGGTGGATGGTAGAGGGTCCAGGACGCCAGGCTAGGTCACCCACAAGTGATTTCTCCTAAATGGTTCTGGGGAGGGCAGGGGTCTGAGATGAGATGGCCCTGGGTTCCAGTCCCCGACCTGCCCCCACTAACTATCAACCAAGCAGGTACTCTGAGTCCTGGCTCCCTCCTTTGAGTGAATGTCCGTAGTCAGTGACCATATCCCCCTGGTGTTGGGAAGGCTCAGTAAGATGATCCGTGAAAGTGACAGGCAAACTTCTTGGCTCAGAGGAAGCCCTGAAATGAAGTTGGCTCTTATCCTCATCATCACTGCCTGGCACCGGAGGGTCCCATTGCTGCTGCTGGATGACCTCTGAGCCTGTCCCTGCCTCTCTGCAGGTCCACCATGGAGCCCTTGTGTCCACTCCTGCTGGTGGGTTTTAGCTTGCCGCTCGCCAGGGCTCTCAGGGGCAACGAGACTACTGCCGACAGCAACAAGACCACCACGACCTCAGGTAAGGACCCATCCCCCTCTCCCTTTCCCTGGCTGCCTCCCTTACTGCCTCCTTCTGAGCTCCTGGGACCATTCAGAGGGTGAAAAAGGGGCTTAAGGTGTAAGAGAAGAATGATGTGGCTCAATTTCTTAGTGTGCTTTTCATAGTTTGTGCCTCTAAAAACAGGAAGGCTAAATAAGCTAGTTTAGCATTTGGTTGTTCAGCAAAGCTTAGTGTTCTAGAGGTGTCCCATCTACAACCCCAGCTGAGAGTCAGGGTCAGCCTTGGCTGGAGGCGGGAGAGCAATAGCGTTAAAAATCCCCCAAAATCCCGTTGTGCAGAAAACCAACCATGAACGTACATGGACGAGGCGATGTGACGGTTAATGTCCCTGATGTGACCGTTAATGATATGAACTAAAGAATTATTCTTAGGCCGAGTGCAGTGGCTCACACCTGTAATCCCAGCACTTTGGGAGGCCGAGGGGGGCGGATCACAAGGTTAAGAGATCAAGACCATCTTGGCCAACATGGTGAAACCTCATCTCTACTAAAAATACAAAAATAAGCTGGGTGTGGTGGTGCGCGCCTGTATTCCCAGTCACTCAGGAGGCTGAGGCAGGAGAGTCACCTGAACCCAGGAGGTGGAGGTTGCAGTGAGCTGAGATTGCGCCACTGTACTCCCACCTGGCGACAGACCAAGACTCTGTCTCAAAAAAAAAGAAAAAAAAGAAAAGAAAATTATTCTTAATATTTTAGGTCAGATATTGGCATCATGGTTAGTTTTATTTTTAAAAAGAAGAGTCCTCGCCTTTCAAGATGCCTGCTGAAGCATTCATGAGTGGACTGTGATGTCTAGGCATTATGCAGAAAAGACCAAGAGAGAAGTGGGGGTGGGAGCTTGTGAGCAAAGTCACACTGAGGGCCCCACATGATTTTCTAACCCTGGATAAATGTCCTGCGAATGTACCATTGGTCCCAGGAGGAGGAAAGAGTGAAGATTTCTGGCAACAGAACCTCCAGTGAGGAGAGCAGTTCTAAGCGCCTACCTGTCTTTTTCCTCTTCATGTTGAAACCTCAGAGACATCTAAAACCCCAAAAACGAGAGACCAGAAGCTGCCAGCAAATATAAACCTGCCTCTTTGAAACCAGTCCTTCAGGGGCAGGTCACTGATGATTCAATGAGTTATTTCAACCCACAATCCCGACTTTTCTTCCCAATGCAAATCAACTGGCCACTTAGAAATATCTGACAGACTGCCTGGATGTCCCCTCACATCCAGGAGTCACAATGGCAGAACATCCGTTTGCACAACAGTGGGGAAGAATCTGCCTGGGCTCTGCAGACAGTCCCTCAGGTGGCACTGTGGGCACCAGCAGGATGACGTCCACTCCACCTCTGAGGCTTTTCAGTTTATTTGAAAACAAAATTATTGGCTCACATATTGCCACAGACATGGGGTGTTACTTTCAGGAGAAGGACACTGTCATGTGACCTCAGCACCCAGAGCAGAACTAAATGTGAAACTCACACCTTGGTCCAGCCTCTGCCAGGGCCTCTGCGTGCTGAGCAAGGCTGCTGGTCCACAAGCAAGAGGGAAACGGGCCTCGGGTTATAAGGCGCAGACAGGCTCCTTTGACCTAGAATTGTAGAAGGGAACCTGACCCTGTGAAGTGTCCTTTAAATCTTCATCTGACCCCCGGAAGAAGTATGAAGGACCATTTCAGATGATAACACGTTGCCACAGTGTGCCAAAACAACAGGAAGCTGTTTCATTGGTTCATTGAACAAATCATATTCAGTACTCATCCAGACACATTCTTTTACAGAAGGAATTGAAGGTAAATGTTTACAAATTATTCTACTACAAAGACACATGCACACGTATGTTTATTGCGGCACTATTCACAATAGCAAAGACTTGGAATCAACCCAAATGTCCATCAGTGACAGACTGGATTAAGAAAATGTGGCACATATACACCATGGAATACTATGCAGCCATAAAAAAGGATGAGTTTGCGTCCTTTGTAGGGACATGGATGCAGCTGGAAACCATCATTCTTAGCAAACTATCACAAGAAGAGAAAACCAAACACCGCATGTTCTCACTCATAGGTGGGAACTGAACAATGAGATCACTTGGACTCGGGAAGGGGAACATCACACACTGGGGCCTATCATGGGAGGGGGGAGGGATTGCATTGGGGAGTTATACCTGATATAAATGATGAATTGATGGGTGCTGACGAGTTGATGGGTGCAGCACACCAACATGGCACAAGTATACATATGTAACAAACCTGCACGCTATGCACATGTACCCTAGAACTTAAAGTATAATAAAAAAAAATAAATAAAATAAAATGTTATCTATAAAAAATAATATGTAGAAGAACACAGTGGAAACACGAGTAAAGAATATGACCAGGCAAAATACAAATATCTAATTATGTTTCACTAATCATGAAAAGATGCTCAACTCTCTAGAAATTAGAGAAATGCAAGTTAAAATAACATTATCATTTTACCTATCAGATAGACCAAAATGAAAAGTGTCGGCAATATCCCAGAGAAGAGAAATTGCTCCATTGCCCACTATGGGTAGCGTTCCGCAACCTTTGTGACACCAGGGACCAGCTTAATGGAAGACAGTTTTTCCGTGGAGTTGGTGGGGGTTGGGGGTGAGGAGGGCATGGTTTGGGGATGATTCAAGTGCATTATATTTATTGTGTAGTTTATTTCTATTATGATTACATTGTAACATACAATGAAATAATTATACAACTCACCATCATGTAGAATCAGTGGGAGCCCTGAACTTGTGTTCCTGCAACTAGATGGTCCCATCTAGGGGTGATGGGAGATGGTGACAGATCACCAGGCATCAGGTTCTCTTAAGGAACAAGCAACCTAGATCCCTGTCATTCACTATAGGGCTTGGGCTCCTGTGAGAATCTGGTGCCACCACTGATCTGACAGGCAGCAGCGCTCAGGCGGTAATGCTTTGCTCACCTGCTACTCACCTCTTGCTGTGTGGCCCAGTTCCTAACAGGCCACAGACTGGTACCCATCCGTGTCCTGGGGGAGTTGGAGACCCCTGCTATGGATGAGTGTAGAAGTTGGAAACTTGGGGCTGCCAACTTGGCAATTGTGTTAAAATGTAACAGGCGTAGAGGCTAACACAGAAGCTATCCTACAGAAACACTTTCGAGACACAAAGAGTTATATATGTATGTGTGTGTGTGTGTGTGTGTGTGTGTGTGTGTGTGTTGCAGAATTGTAGGTAATAGCAGAAAAGTTGGAAACAACTTAAATGTCCATCCTATTTTGGTCTATCCAAAAAGTGGAATCCAAGCAGCTATTAAACAGAATGAGGAAGCCTATCTGGGCTGACGTGGAAACTCTCCAAGACAGACAGCCGTACCAGAAAGGCAAGCTGGAGAACTGCCCCGCGGTGCATTTCATCTGTTTCTTTCATATTTAATGTGGCTATATGGGGACATGTCTTAAAATTGGTAGCACTTCACAATTATAATCAGTATCATTTTTTTTCTTTCTTAGTGGTTCTTAAAATAACGATACTTTTTACAATCCGTGAAGCTTTAGATGAAACGAGAGGAGTAGTATGGTCTATTTATTTCCCAAACCTGCATATTTATGAACGTAAATTTATAGAAGAAAATGTCAGGAAAGATACGCTTTGAAATCTTAATTATGTTTAACTCTGGCAAAGAGAACAGGTTCCTGAACATTGAAAGTTTTAGGCCAGAGTGAGCTGGGACCTTAAACTATTGTCTGCGCACCTGTCCTTGAGTGAGTCACATCTTTCCAGTATGGACTTGCTCCGCCTCTTGGGGCCCTGGGGGAAGGAGGGCTTGGCATGAAGGTGGGAGAGGAGAAGAGGGATGGAGATAAGATGGGGGCCACAGTGAGAGCAGCTGTGCCCTGGAGCAGAACTGAGGTGGTCCCTGGAAGACCCCAGCTCTGGGCTGGAGCTCAGGATGAGCTTCCTGAGCAGAGGGTGCTGGGTGGTCACACTCTAGCCAAGGTTGCCATTCTCTTTGTCTGCTCCAAAGTCACATTCAAGCCTAAAGTTTTCAACTTTCAGGATCAGATTCTGTGTAAGCAAACATACACACACACACACACACACAAAGTTGCAAGTGTACATGTGTATAAAATCGGTGTGAACATACACACACACTTTGGGCAATAGCTGGACAGTCATTCAGGAAGAAGGCTGCTTCAGGATGACCACCCTGGGGACTGGTCACCTTGACCTCCGTCCCACCCCATCGGAGCCACAACAACATGAAATGAAAATAGACTATGACTGGAATTTCCTTCTCAGATGCCTCCCGACCTCCTGCCTGGACCATGTTGGTGCCCAGAGGACATTTTTGTTTTCTTCCTGGTTCACACCATTTTAAAAAATTGTATTTCAATGGAATTTCTTACCAATATTTAAAACTCAGAAAATGTTTACAGAAAAAGATGAATTTCTTCTTTAGGAAAGTGGGAAGAACTAGGCACTGTGGGCACTCCTTGTGCTTGGCCCCAGTGGGCTGGAACTCAGAAGTAGCCGTCCCTGCAGGCAGGACGTGGGGAGTCCCCACTCCCACCCGCACTGGCCTCCCCACGCCACCCGGGGATGCTCTCACCTGCCCCTAGAAGGCCGCTGGGTTTCTGATCCTGATCTCTGGCCTCCTGAACAGAGGCAGCTGCTACCCCAATCACTGCCTTCGAGGGGCTTCCCCAGAAACCTGGGCGCCACGGCAGTCATGCTGCGGGCCGGGTCACTCACGGCAGGGTAAGGTTTGCGCTTTGAGGCATCCAGGCCCTCTCTGGGTCCGCAAGAGAGGAGTCCAGTGGGCTTCTTGGAGGTGGGGGCCTTTGAGATTGTCCTTGAGGAGTGGGAACATTTTGGTGGGGAGGGGGCTGTGTGGCCGGCTGGGGAGGAGCAGGAACAAAGTCCGATGTTGGGAGAGCAGGTGGGGTCCAAAGGTGCAGCGAGGTCACCAGGGCCCCTTGGAATTTGGGCTGCTGAGCCAGGGGCATGTCCTGAGCAGCAACAAAGCCGCTGAGCTGGGCCTGGAGCTGCAGTCTCTTCCCGGGTGAGGAAGGTCAGCCTGTCAGGTACAAAGGACAGAGTAAGAGGCGGGTGGTGGCTGGGCACTCAGCCTCTGACACGTGGAATCGGGATCTGGAGGCTCTGGAAGGTGGGGTCACAGTGCGCTGGGGCCACAGGCCTCTATCCAGCCCCAGGGCCCGGCCGCCTCCCTATGCCTGAGCTCCTGCCCAGCCCAAGGGGCCCTGAGAGCTGAGCCATGCCAAGTCAGCCTCCCGCGCTGTCTTAGGACCCTGCAGTGGACACTGGCCCCTTCACCCTTCTCCAGCTTCTTAGCAGGAGAGCCAGGCAGCCAGGCAGCCAGGCCGTGTGGGGGTCTGCGGAACTCACCCCTGTCATGCCTGCCCCAGGGATCTTGGACAAGTCACCTCACCCACTCCTCAGTCCTGGATTCTTTCTCTGAATCAACAGCAACAACCAAAGCTACTTCTCTGTTATCTCGTGGGGCCTTTTCAGGATGATGGATCCACTTTGCAAACTACAGTGTGGGGTTCTGGTGTCCAGGAACAAGAGCTCATGGAGGGGGACTCTTTTGCAAACTGTGAAGTGAGGTCAGGGGTTAGGGTCTTTCTGCTTCTCCTGCAGGCCCTCCAGACCCAGGCGCCTCCCAGCCACTGCTGGCCTGGCTGCTACTGCCGCTGCTGCTGCTCCTCCTCGTGCTCCTTCTCGCCGCCTACTTCTTCAGGTAGGAGTGTCCTGGCGCACTGACTTGCCCCAACCAGCTCAGAGGAGGAAATGAGCCTTCTGATGCTGCGGGCGTGGGCCCTGCAGCAGAGGGCAGCTGGGAGGCTGGGTGGCCGGGCCTGGGAGAGACACACAGGCCAGGCCTTAGCACGGCTCAGCCATGAGCAACAGGAGTAGCTTTTCCCGGCTCACCTGGTGGGTATCGCTGTGCCGAGTGCTGTTGGCTGTGAGGGAACCTAGAAGTGTGGAAACCTAACAAGTCCTGTGTCTCTAAGGTTCAGGAAGCAGAGGAAAGCTGTGGTCAGCGCCAGCGACAAGAAGATGCCCAACGGGATCTTGGAGGAACAAGGTACAGAAGCTCCTCTCTGGCTGCGGCTTGGGGGAAAATGTGTTCTTTTTAACAGACACTGAGGTGCTTTCTCTCTTTAACATTCAAAGTAAATTTTGAGGTGTGCCTTGCCACTTTCAC
Organism: Colobus angolensis palliatus; assembly: GCF_000951035.1. Classification (NCBI taxonomy): domain Eukaryota; kingdom Metazoa; phylum Chordata; class Mammalia; order Primates; family Cercopithecidae; genus Colobus; species Colobus angolensis. Next base: position 723,083 of record NW_012122376.1, on the reverse strand, counting down.
CTCACTTTACCTGGTATGATGCTGTCATTTAGAATCTCACTATGTCAAAACTTTAAGGATCATTTTTCTCTCTGGTGTGACACGGACGTTTGAGACATTTTTGTTTGTGGCTTTTTTTAGAGAGACTGTTCATATCCTGTCATTTTCACAGGGTGCTGACATGTAACACTTTTCAGTGAGGCCTTACAATGGTTCTTAGATAAGACCGTCTGGCTCATAAACTATTCAACTGGGTTTGTACTGCTTTAGGATCAAGCTGGAAAAAGGGACTTGCTCTACTAAAGTGTTTCATGTTTACAGAGCATCGGAGTCAGCTGGGAGCATTTCCAACTTTTCCATCAGAAGTATAGTTTCTAACTTGTTGTTGCTACTTACAACGGAACATTGTTTTTCTCTCCATATGTCGAGATGAGATGACCGAGAAACATGTGTAAGGCAGAGGCCACAAAAATATTACTTCTCACCCCAGTGACTACAACTTCCTGGAGACAGCTTCCTACCTAACTGTAGTCAGTTCTATGGTTCAGGGAAACACACGTGCTGTCAGACTAAAATAGACTCTTAAAACGGACCTTAGATAATTAAAGAATATCACCAACAAGGACCCAGCTGAAATGTAGCCTCCCAGCGCTCGTGAGACCCGAGACCCTGGTTAGATGATAATGTGGCCCCAGGTGCTGTCTTCCTGCCCTTGTTCCAGCCCCCGGTTCCCTGCCCTGCACGTTTCAACGGCAGGAACGGGAGGGAAGAGGGTGCGGCTGGTGAGTAGCAAGGAAGCTCAGCGTCATTCATTCTGATCCTGTCTGTCACTTGGAGGAATGAGCCTTGGGTGAAGTTTTTGACTGGGCTTCAGAACGGCTCTGCAGGTAGGGACAGGCCCTTTTGCAAGTGTGACAGCTGGGTTATCATGCTGACCCATGATATCATGCCGGGTTGTCAATATCAGCTCATTCTCCAGGAAGAGAAACACATGCCCATGACTGTTCTTGCCTCTCACTCCGGACTTGGAGAAGGAATATGTCCAAGAACTCCCTTATAACATGTACTTCTCCTTCTCAACGCCCCTTGTCACCCTCCCCAGACAAGGGTGGTTTTCCCTTGGAGCTTATGGGGTTTGAGGAACCAGGAATATTTGTTATGAAGAAGAAAAGGCTGAGAGAGACTGCTCTGAGTTTGCTCCCAGAAGCCATAATTACTCTTTCTTATTTCCAAACCTGGAAAGCTGAGCTGGAGAGTGAGGCCGTCTTGAATCCTTTTTTAGAAGGAGCAGGGGCTGGAGGGAAGGAGAGGCAGAAGGGTGGGTGGATGAGTGACCTAGGGAGGGGGACAGGGTGTCTCCTATGAGGGAGAGCAGGTGACACTGGGCAGAGGGACGCCTGTCACTTGTAAATGATGTGGATGCCTCATAGGAGTCGAGTGTTTGGAATCAGCTGCTCGGGACCCGGCTTAGCCCAGCTATGTGATTTGAGAGAACCGTCCCAGGTCCAGCCTGGTCATTTCTTCAGGCATGTCATTGGTCAGCTTGGTTCCTCAGTCACCTGTCCAGGAATGTGACCAAATGGCCCCTATGTTTCTTTTGGTCCCACAGAGCAGCAAAGGGTGATGCTGCTCAGCAGGTCGCCCTCAGGGCCCAAGAAGTACTTTCCCATCCCTGTGGAGCACCTGGAGGAGGAGATCCGTATCAGATCCGCCGACGACTGCAAGCAGTTTCGGGAGGAGTTCAACGTGAGTGTGGGGAGGGGCCCCCTGCTGGGTGCCCTGTGGTCGAGACCTGTGAAATCCAGTGTTACAGTTCAGAATGAATTATCCAAAGACTCGGAACCCTTGCATCGGTTAGGACACTGTCCCATGAATGGGCGTGGGAGGAAACCTGGTTTGTGGTGCAATGCCCTTCGCCAATGCTTATTTCCTCATTTATAAGATGAGACAGTTGAGTTAGAGGTTTGTGAAGCCTCCTTCCACCTCCCACACTCTGAGTGTCAAGTTCTAAAATCAACTGTGACAGAAACACTGTTATCTCGATAATGCAGAAGGCTAGGGCCTGAGCACAGCACAATATGACAATATCATGGGGAAAGCAACAGAGCCCCAAACCATCCTTTCATGGCTTCTGAGAGCTGGAGCATCTAATCGGAGTAGGCGATGTTCCTCTTCTGAACCACCATCTCAGCATTAAGGAAGCAGCTGTGAGCTGCCTTAAGGGAACATGAGTTATATCTGCTTGTGTATCAACATGGGTGGGTGGGTGGATGGATGGATGGATGAGTGGGAGGGCAGATGGATGGATGGATGGA